>NC_143239.1:5859988-6159988 GCF_009617815.1 Ciona robusta
CCGTATTTTGGCTCTAGCAACCATATTTAGCAACCGTATTTTGTCCCTAGCAACCATATTTAGCAACCGTATTTTGGCCCTAGCAACCATATTTTGGCCCTAGCAACCATATTTTGTCCCTAGCAACCATGTTTAGCAACCGTATTTTGGCCCTAGCAACCATATTTTGGCCCTAGCAACCATATTTTGTCCCTAGCAACCATATTTAGCAACCGTAGTTTGTCCGTAGCAACCGCATTTTGTCCCTAGCAACCATATTTAGCAACCGTATTTTGGCCCTAGCAACCATATTTTGGCCCTAGCAACCATATTTTGTCCCTAACATGTTTAGCAACCGAATTTTGGCCCTAGCAACCATATTTTGGCCCTAGCAACCATATTTTGTTCCTAGCAACAATATTTAGCAAATGTATTTTGTCCCTAGCAACCACATTTTGGCCCTAGCAACCATATTTTGTCCCTAGCAACCATGTTTAGCAACCGTATTTTGGCCCTAGCAACCGCATTTTGTCCCTAGCAACCATATTTAGCAACCGTATTTTGTCCCTAGCAACCATATTTAGCAACCGCATTTTGTCCCTAGCAACCATATTTAGCAACCACATTTTGTCCCTAGCAACCATATTTTGGCCCTAGCAACCATATTTAGCAACCGTATTTTCTCCCTAGCAACCATATTTTGTCCCTAGCAACCATGTTTTGGCCCTAGCAACCATATTTAGCAACCGTAATTTCTCCCTAGCAACCATATTTTGGCCTTAGCAACCATATTTAGCAACCGTAATTTCTCCCTAGCAACCATATTGTGGCCCTAGCAACCATATTTAGCAAATCTATTTTGTCCCTAGCAACCATATTTTGGCCCTAGCAACCATATTTAGCAACCGTACTTTGTCCCTAGCAACCGTATTTTAGCCCTAGCAACCACATTTTGTCCCTAGCAACCATATTTTGGCCCTAGCAACCATATTTAGCAACCGTATTTTCTCCCTAGCAACCATATTTTGTCCCTAGCAACAATGTTTTGGCCCTAGCAACCATATTTAGCAACCGTAATTTCTCCCTAGCAACCATATTTTGGCCCTAGCAACCATATTTAGCAACCGTAATTTCTTCCTAGCAACCATATTGTGGCCCTAGCAACCATATTTAGCAAATCTATTTTCTCCCTAGCAACCATATTTTGGCCCTAGCAACCATATTTAGCAACCGTACTTTGTCCCTAGCAACCGTATTTTAGCCCTAGCAACCATATTTTGGCCCTAGCAACCGTATTTTGTTCCTAGCAACCATATTTTAGCCCAAACAACCATATTTTTTGTCCCTAGCAACCATATTTCTGCCCAAACAACCATATTTTGTCCCTAGCAACCATATTTTGTCCCTAGCAGCCATATTTTGTCCTTAGCAACCGTATTTTGGCCCTAAATATTTTGTTCTTAAATACGGTTGCTAGGGCTAAAATAACCCATGACAATGTTTTGTTCAACATAATTGTATCCTTGGGCAAGACACTTAACGGCAATTGCTCCAACCCAGCGCTCACTAATTGGTTGTCCAAATTATCAGTCACACACAAAAAATCGAAAAAAATAATCACCTACAAAGTAACGTATTTGGTAACTTGTAAGCTGGCACGAGGTGTTTGAAACATAACACCCGTGTTATAACGACTGTCGTTTTCCGGCCATGCGAGGATAAATAAGTTACATTCATTTATTTATTTATTCATAATTGTAATCAGTAAGGCTACAGCTTCAAAATTTTTTCAAGGCCACACGGAAAATGGTGTGTAAGTGTAAATATACAATTATTAAACGGAAAGTTCCTAAACTTCATAGCAGAATGTTGTTAACACTTATAAACAGACCATGGCATTATAAAAATGGCAAAATAGAAAGGATTTTTAACTATGGAATGTAACAACAGTTTGTATATAATAATAGAACAGAAAAAAAAACAGTATTTTAAAATAGAACAAAGACAGTTCTAATCTGGCAATGGGTAACACAAATAGCATTGGAGTGTGGTTAGCAAACTACAACACTAAACAATAAGTCCATATTATGACTGGAAAAGTTACAATCCTAGAAATTATGACGTCCTTCTCAAGAATAGTGACGTCATAAGTGTGTGTCTTTCAATTTCATCGCCAACTTAGGTTTGTATGGAGTTTCCTCATCCTCGCAATACTGAAATATAATGTATGTTATTTATTCAAAATTAAAGCATTTGCAAATTAAATATATTCAAATTAAATGTTTTCTATTCATAGTATTTTCAAAAAAAAAAATCCAAAAATAAAATATTTTTTTTAAATTATTTACAAATTTAACATTTTTTGTCAAAGTAATTTTAAATAAAATTTCAATTTAAACTTTTTCAAGATAAATGTTTTCATGTCTGATTTATAGGCAGTATATTTTAAACAAATGTAAGAATAAGGGCAACTTTAAAAATCTGCACAGAGATACAACTTCAATTTAAGAACTACTGGGTCAGGGTTGATAACAATTATAACAACGAACACTTCCCAAATGACATGCAAACAACAATGTAACATTGATGCACAAAAAGTTTTACTTTAAACTGCAATACAACAACATTATGCTCATGCTTCTAAATAAACATACCAAAAGAAAAAAAAGGTTTTAAATAAAGAATTTGTAGACATAAAACGGCCATTTCTCGATGTACAACATTTAAAATTACCAATTTCCTTTACTTAGAATCGTTGTTTTCATTTCAAAGACTTTCATATGGGTTTTCATTCGGATAAAATGGCACACACATTTAATGTACTGCACAAATGTATTTTACTATCTGAAGATTCACAGCATAGGGTGTATGAACTTAAAAATGCGCCAACAGTTACATCTCTGCTTATCAATAATTATGCCTCCTAAAAACTTTAATAAATACCGACAGTTATATAGTTTGTATTTAAATAAGATACTGATGATGCCAAATATGCAAAAAATCTTTTTTATTGTATTGTACAATTGGTTGGAATAGATTTTGTCTGTTATGTTTCATAGCACCAGTTTCTTACTGCATTTTTTTACACAAGAATCATTCAACTGTAGAACAATTTTTGTGCCCTATGTTTTTAAAGTACAGATCCATCATATAACGTCAGTTTATATCAATGTATATGGGCCATCCTCTTCATGGTAGTATGTGATTGGAGATGGTGGATGTGCAGTGTCTTCAGCTGCATCACCATGGTATTGATGAACCTTAGGCTTGGATACTTCAGAATATATTGGCAGCTCCGTTTGCTTGTCTATATGTGTCGTCAATATCACATCAGATGCGTCATCGTGAAATGAGTCATTGTCGTCGAAGGCTCTTCCATGACCTTTATTACCCTCCCCACCACTACGGTGTCTGCGTGCGTCGACCGCAAACGCCACGCGCTTACTTACGTTATGTATTCCGCTGTCCGACTTTCCGTTCATTGGCTCATCTGTGTCATGTGACCTCATCACGTATTCGAGATCGTCATCATAGGGCAGCGCGTGCTCCCATCTGTCATCATATTCAACTGTGTCCTTGGGATTGAACATGGAATGATCAAAGCTGATGTCTTGTCCCATTAAGTGGCTTGTACTGCGATGTAAGGAGTCCATGGAGTATGATCTGTTGATGTGACCATGCGGGTGTTCAGGTGACTTGACAGGACAACTCTAAATTTTAAGTGTAAGTTATAAAGAAGTAATTGCAAGAAAATATACATAAAAGAAAATTATGCATAGTTTTTTAAAGTAACCTAAATACAGCGTATTCTACAGATTAAACATAAAATACAGTGGGTAGAGTTCAAATACGAAAATAAAACCCATGTGTGCTCAGGGCGCCTGAATACGCAATAAGTTATAAGTCACTTGGAAAAAAAATATAAATTAAAAAAATGTCACAAATTAACAAACTTTTTTTATTTTTTTTTATTTTTTACAAAAAGTAAACTGACTACAGCGTATCTCTATCTTTAAACACAATGAAACTGGTTATAAAGCAGTTATCACAGGAAAAATATACATAATTTTTTAAAGTAAATTGAACACAGTGTGTTATCTGTCTTAAAAAAATTTGAATGAGTCAAGTTAAAATACTAAACTATTTTTTTTAACCTGAACACTGTAGTTATGCATGCTAAGATCATCACTCCTGTATGGCGGCACGGCGCTTAAATCCATCATAATATCCTCGCGCTGGTTTGGGATTTTCGAGCGGCTGCTTCTCGGACCCCACATGCAACGGAACACGACGCCGATCACGACCGACATCACCAGCATGGCAACTATCACCATAACAACCATGAACCAGGTGCGCTGGAAGAAGGGAACGCTGGCAGCAGCAATTTCAGTCATGTCTTCACCAATATTCTCCACGATTTCTAAACGTAATATTTGGGTTTGTTAACAGAAAATGGAAAACAGAATTTAAGTAGAAAATATATATAATACAGATATACAGAAAATATATATTTTATACACAGATTTGGGTTCAAACAATAAAAAATATACAAAAAAATATATATTTCATACACAGAAAGTTTTTTCAACCAATTACATTTTACAAATCTAATTATATTTAACAAATTATATTTTAGTTTTTATCCAATTATATTTTACACAATCCAAACGATGTACTTACGTGTAGTGGGTTGATTGTTCCTGGTGTTGTATATGATTACAGGGGATCTGGTTGTCCCAGTATCAGTGTATACTGTTAAGCGAAACTTATGGACTGGAAAAATATGAATTTCATTGTTAATTACATGAATATCAAAGCATTTTAAATTTAACACAGAAGTAGGACCAACACAAATCGTAAAAAATTTTTAGAATTGCTAGGAAAAAATATGAATAGATGAATATAGCTTAGTCATACTCCATTGATTGACAAGTCATAAAACACATGTGTCTTATTTCAGACACCTCGTGCCGACTTCCAAGTTTCCGATTATGTAGCTTTGTGGGTAAAATATGATGACAATAAAAGAATAAATAATTTTTAAAAAGACGAAAATATTGAACAGAAGTTTTATAATAAGATATAAAATGTAAGATTTTGCTTTTACGGACATACCAAGTAGCTTCCCAATGACTCATACATGTCAATTGTGATACTTTTTGTAATTAAAACACTAACTCACCTGAAGGGCCAGTACGTCTGTAGTGGTAGACCGTGTTTAACCCAGCATAGATTACACGACCTCTATCCGATAGTTCGAAACGAGTGAGCACGCTGTTAAGATCGAAGGTAGAAGGCCAAGCAACTTTCACATAACTACTGTTGCTTGACACAATAAAGTGGGTGATGTATTTCGGAGCTAAAAGAAATTAGAATTTAATAAAAAAAAGAACAGTTTTAAAAATCCTTTTTTTTGCATTACCATTTGGTGTGTTAGGGCTAATATAGAAACAAAATTTTGGACATTTTTCACTACAACATAATGTAGACCAAAATTGTTAATGATATTACAAAAATAATAATTCTTATACACAAATATTAATCTATGTCTAATTAATTGGTATTGATAATCAGAAAAGATAAAACACATTGCAAATAAAACACTAAAATTAAGGTAAAAAACCTTACAAACAAAACTACACAACATATTTATACACATATACAAAGAAAAGATAACACACAACATATTTATAATTATGTTAAAAAAACTTTAGTTAGTTTAAAATAACCTCACCGGACTTCCTTGTGATCACGGTTTCCCATGACGACTCAGTGCTGCCGTATTCGTTGAAAGATTTCACTTTAAAGTCATAACGAGTGTAAGGATGAAGATTGCGCAACACTGTTTGAGTTGACGTGCCAGAATACCCAACAACAGTAGGAGAGACATGGCACTCAACAGGGGGAAATGTGACCTGACATCCACGACGATATAAAATCTCATACCTTGATAATATTTGATAATTATAGATCTTATGAAAAGTTAAATAATTATAAGTAGATAAACAAAAAATAACTGTGACAGATTCAGAAAACCTGTTATACCAGTTAAAAACTTAAGTTTTTGCAGCAAATTTGCTATTCTTGAAAACTAGATCTCAGAAAATAAATATAGTTCTAATGTTGCCAGATAGTTTTAGACAGTCACTACTACAGTGCATTTCACATGTTAATAAACTGGGTCATGTTTACCTGCTTATTTCCCCATTCAAGTGGGCAGGTTCTGTCCATGAAATGCTCAAGTTGGAAGTTGTAACTTCATCGACAATTGGCACTGACTGGCCACTTGGCGGAGCAGAGAGCGTTGTCACAAAGGCTGAAGGACCTCGCACACATAATGTGTCCAATGTGCACATTTCTATCGCAATCTGGTATGTGGTTACTGGATTAAGACTGACCAATGAAAACTGTTGCCCTGTTCCACTTGTAACCTGTAGAATTTTGTTTCAGTTCAGGCAACATATGAGGAATGATGAATAAATCAAACTTAATTCTTTTAGCAATGTCGGGCAATGACAGTCGTTATAACCCAAGTATTCTGTTTCATGCACCTTATAACCTGTACATTTTTTTAGTTTTGCATTTTATGAAAAATTGAAGTAAGACGAATATTGAAAGGATAGAATACTACACAACATATCTTAACAAAGTAAACCTCAAGACTTACCAATTGCATTGCATCATCTGAATTATTTTGTTTCATATAAACTGAAACTCCCCTAATAATTCCATTCTTTCTCTCTGGGTCTAGCGCCACCACCTGGATGGATCTAGCTGACACATCCTGGAAGGTTGGGGCTGGTACCCCACTAGGTGTAGCTTCCCCAGAGCGCATGGGTGCAGACCACAAACTGGTGGTTTCCCCAGCCCCATTTAAAGCAGTCACCTGGAACCGGTAGCGTGTGTATGGTAGCAAGTCTGAGTCTAGAAAAAAAATTTTTAGGAATTTTTACTTATTGAATTGCAGCAAGTACTTCGAAATGAACATGCAAAAAAAATCAAACCCAAGTTATCGTACCAGAAAAACCATGTTTTGGTAAAGCAACTTGAGTAGCAGATGTTTTACAGTATTGAGGTAAAGCAAGGGTGATATTCTATTTAATTCTATTGTATATGGGCGAGGTTTTGTCAATAACCTGGATATTGGGCAAAATTTGTCCAATATCCCAACACCCAGAAGGTGTAAGTTGTTTATTGACGAAGGGCACCCCATGATTAAAATGCAAGCGGCTAAAGCCATGCTGCTGGCCGAGGTACTTAGTTATTAACGATCTGTATTGCATTGATTTCACCCACCAGTGTAAGATGTCCCCGTCACATTCGCTGCAAGCCTTCTTTCCAACATTTCTGTGGCAGATTCATCGTCAAGTAGTCGTCGCCGGTAAAGTTTGTAAAATCTTATAACTCCGTTTGTGTTTACTGGTGGGGACCAACTAATGTCAAGGGGAACCTGATGAAATGGGAAAAATACCTATAAGAATTTATCCCACATAGGCAATTTTGAGATTCAACCACAATTGCAATTATTTTAGCAAAACATTTTTGGGGTAAAATATTTATTCCGTACAGTTTTAAAATTAAACCTTCAATACAGTATAACTTATTTCCTATTAAGTTGTATTTAAGTAAAACAAATTCAGATGTAATTAGAACCAAAGTGTGTTTAACCAATTAACCTACCTGATCTCTATGTGGTAGAACCACAGATGGTGGATTTTGATTGGCAGGTGGAATTTCTAGTGTACGTTCCATCACTCGTTCACTCATTACGCAACCAAGTAGTGTGCAAGTTTTAAGCCAGAAGAAATACTCCTCGTGTGGTTCCAATCCACCCAGTTCAAATGAGAAAGTGTTTGCTGTGAACTCGTATGCCTGTGGATCAAAGTATGAGCATTTTCATAATTTAGATCAGGATTTCTTATATAATGTGGCAGACCTTTATCTGAAAATTAACCGTTAAGCGGTAATTAAAAAAAGTTTTATGACTGCAAAATTGTAAAACTATTTTGTGTTGGAAAAAGATACAAAGATCCGTCATTCAATCGCAACAAAACTTTTTTGATAAACATCCTGCTTAAAAATCTTAAACTACACAACACGCCAATTAAAAAAATCAAAATACATTTTTCTATTCTATATGGGTGAGGTCTTGTGAAGAATGACCCTTTGCCCCCCCCCCCCCCAAAAAAACATTTCCACCATTTCTGTTCTTCTTGTTAAATAGCTAATAAAACTCCTTTAGATTGTAAAAACCTTGAACTTCACAACACACTGTTAAAATATGGAAAGCAAATCATCACACACCCTTTCTGTTTTCCTGACCATTAAACATGACAGAAAACATTTCAGGATCCAAGTGCAACTCGTAAATGTTTATAAACTACAAACTGTTGAAAAAAGTAAATAAAATCATCACCAACCGTTTCTGTTCTCCTTGTCACATGACGCACGAAGAGAGTGTAATTTAAAATAACTCCGTTGGGATTGACAGGAGTTGACCAATCAGCACGCATGAATCTTCCAGAGGTCGCTGTCAAAGTGGGCGGGGCCAAACCCGCAGGTGCTGATTGGTGGGTTGTCTCGGACACCGGTGGGTCACTACTAACGCTGCCTTGACTGTTATAAGCCACGATCACATACGAGTATTGAGTGCCAGGGGTAAGCTCAAAGTCATGGTAGCTGGAACATAATAATTAAACATAAACAGCTCATTTACCTGATAGGAGAAGCGACTAGGCCTATTTTCCTCCAATTAAATGTAAACATGTTTTTATCTGTGTGCAGTGGCGCAGCCAGAAAAAAATAAGGGAGGGGGTTTTAATCTTTTTTTTATTTATTTATTTTATTTTTTTGGGGGGGTTTATAAGGGGGGGGGTCGTGATCCCCTAACCACCCCTGGCTGTGCCACTGCCAGCAACCATATTTTGTCCCTAGCAACTATACTTTGTCCCTAGCAACCATATTTAGCTAACAACCAAACTTAGCAACCGTATTTTGTCCCTAGCAACCATATTTAGCAACCGTATTTTGGCCCTAGCAACCATATTTTGTCTTTAGCAACCATATTTTATCCCTAACAACCATATTTTGTCCCTAGCAACCATATTATAGTCCCTAGCAACCATATTATAGTCCCTAGCAACCATATTATAGTCCCTAGCAACCAAATTTTGTCCTTAGCAACCATATTATAGTCCCTAGCAACCATATTTTATCCCTAACAACCATATTTTGTCCCTAGCAACCATATTATAGTCCCTAGCAACCATATTATAGTCCCTAGCAACCATATTATAGTCCCTAGCAACCAAATTTTGTCCCTAGCAACCATATTATAGTCCCTAGCAACCATATTATAGTCCCTAGCAACCATATTTTATCCCTAACAACCATATTTTGTCCCTAGCAACCATATTATAGTCCCTAGCAACCATATTATAGTCCGTAGCAACCATATTATAGTCCCTAGCAACCATATTATAGTCCCTAGCAACCATATCATATTTATTCATTTATTCAAGCATACAAACATACCGTGTTATCCTCCCATCACTTATAGACACAAGATCCCCGTTCCTTCTTACTTCATATCTGATTATATTTCCATTGGGTTCAACAGGTGGTTGCCATGTTACCTGAGGATTATTTTAAATGTGCTAAAAATTAAAACAAAAATGTAAAAAATGTAACCAAAGTGTTAAAAGTTTGGGCAAAAATGTTGGAAATTTAAAGCAAAAATGTTACAAATTTAAGCAAAAAGTCAAAAAATTAAACAAAGTGCTAAAAACATTACAATGTTAAAACTTTAATTAAAATAAACCTCAATTGAATTTGCGCCAGTAACATGTAGGTCTGGTGGTGCCATGTCAATTGGAGCAGCTTCTAAAGTACGTACTTGAGTTGTAATGCTTCTACGGCAACCACTGTTTGTACAAGCCTCAAGTGCAATGGAATAAACTCTGTGATAATATGAAGAGAATTGAATCTAAGCAACATGATTATTAAAAAGTGCCAATTATCTTATACTACATAAAATTAAGATTTTGTTGTTTTTAAAGCATTTTTATTCTACTTAAAAATTTTATTCTTATAAAACTCTCCACCAATTCATCATAAAATTTATCATTTTAAAATAGCAACCAGAAAAAATTTGTCATCGATTTGTTATACAATTTAATATTTTATTTAGGAATCACACACACCTAAATGGCAGTAATCCCGTTATCAATGCTTCTGTTTTATTGCCTTGATACATAACTTCATTGTCGTCCCCATACAGTGTGTAGGAAACTATCTTCCCGTTTTCTGTGCCAGGACTTTGCCAGGTTGTTTGTAGAGAAGTAGCATTAAATGCAACTAAAAAAAGTAATATATTATGAAAAAAAAACAAATTTTTTAATGAACAAACATAATATGAAAGTGTTGTTGCATCTATATTACTAAAACGCGGGCAAAACTAAAAAACAAATCGGGACTAATTGTTGCTTATTATTGGGATTGTAATCAAAGCTGTTTAATAGCATTTGTGGATGAAATTACTTACCAGCACTTGGTGGCGCTACATAATGGGGTGCTTGTTCAAAGGTTCGTGCTTGAGTGACTTCACTGGTTGAACAACCACCAGCAGTGCACGCAGATATTGTGTATTCATACATTGTATATGGCTGCAAGGAGTAAAATGTTAGAGTTCGATTTTCAGGCTATAATTACTATTGGGTTAATGGGCAAAATCTGGCCTTAAATCCTATTAACCCAGCCTTATAAAACACATTTTCCCATGCCAGCTCACAATTCCCAATATATTTAACTTAGTTTGTGTCTATTTTTCTGTATGGCTGACAATTTGGACAATCCATTAGCCAGGTTAGTCAACATGTATTACCCTGAGGTTGATATCTTTGTACTGGAATTGGTCTGGTGGGAAACTTAATGGCGTGCTGTTGCCTCGCTGCATTTTAAATGTTTGTAGCTCCCCATTGACTTGAGTTGGTAGATCCCATGAGACTTGAAGCGCTGTTGGACTTCTGTCTGCTGGGGGAACAACAACTGGAGGGGAAATTCCTTCCGGTGGGGCTTGGTGGGTTTCCACGGCAACCCAACTGCTGTCAACATGCCTGGAAATTTGGGTGTCTTACTTATTCAAAATTCACATGTATTACAGTTTTAAATTTTAAAATTCAGTTCTTGTGTTAAAGAACATTATTTAAAGAACAAAGAGAAGGAAATCAACAGCAGAACAGCTGTTGTTAAACACTGAAGTACAATATTTGAGTAAAGTAATTTTTGAAATGGTAATTGTGTTATGGAACCTTTAAAAGACATTAATTGTGTTGGAGGAACTTTAAAGTATAGTAATTATGTTAGAGGATTTTAGGACACTTACCCAACAGAAGTACTTGTTCGTATCTTGTACTGAAACCTTGAATAAGGCCGCAGTCCTGCATCGGTATAGTTGTAAACATCATGCACTGGATCTAACACGTCAAAAATAACTTCTCCATCTGAATTTGGATCTTCTATCTGACGACGCACCCGATGCACACTGATGGGTTGGAAAAGATCCTCACTGAGCGCCTGAACTTCATATCTTGTGATGGATGCAGACTGGAAGAAAGCTTCAGGGTCTGGGGTTGAAACTGATCTTTTTGCGCGTGGTATTAAGAAAGAGACGTCCTGAAAAGTGGTTGTTTAGCGTGTATGCTTGGTACTTTCATAACATTTCTCTGATTTTGTATGTAATATTTAAAAGCAACCTAAAAAATTGAATCTTTTCAGGAAAAAACTAATGTTTAACAAAAAGTTTTCCTTTTAAAAAAGTTTCCCTTTTAAATAAGAATATACAACTTTTAATTTAAAATACCAAAGACATGGAAATTAGAAGCAAAATAATAGATATACTTTTTTAAGGTATAAAAAAACGTTGAGAAGCAACTTATTTTAAGCTTTAAAAGCATAGAATATGTATGCTACCTGTCTTCGGTAAATTTGGTAGCTTCGAATACGACCATTTGGTCTTGCTGGCTTTCTCCATGTTAGAGTCACTGAGTTTGAGGTCCTTCCTTGAACAATTGGGGGCGATTGGGACTCTGGGATTGTTTCAGCTGTCCAGAAAGTCGTAGTTGGTGATCTGGTGCAAAGGCCTGGGCCAGTACATGACTCCAGCACAAGTGTGTATCTTGTATAAGGAGTCAGCCTGCGGAAATCAAACTGCCTTGCCCGACCACTGTACACAGGTATTTCACTCACTTCTGGCTCATAGACATTGTAAATTTGAATCTGAATAAAGAAATATTAATTGGGTAAATTTAAAACTGAACAAAAAAATCAGTGATTTTGTACATTTGAATCCAAATAAAAAATTGCAACCATTAGAGTCCCTCATAACTTATACACCCAAGTTCCACACACACAACATACCCATTACTACACAAACTTACCCATGCCCCAGAAGGTGTTGCATACGTCTTATATGTTCAAACCAGTCTATATATTTACCTCTCCATTAGGAAGAGCTGGTTCATCCCAAGTGAGACTGACAGATCTTCCGTCTTCACTCTTCTCCACTGAGAGCTCCGCAACCTCACTTGGAGGAGCTGGACTCGTCTTCTCTCTTCTCCAATCCCCTCTTCCAACCATCCCCGCTTGATTGACAGCTACAATGCGAACCTGGTACATGGTAAAGGGTTGTAACCCGCTAAAGGTAGCTGCAGTGAGCGCAGATGGGACAGTGAGAGCTGTGAGGATCGGTCGTTGTATAGTTGGGTCCCCTCCAACTTCTTGGTGTTCAATTCTATAACAGAATATAAAACATAAATTTTTGTTTCTGATCTTTCAAAACCTATAGGGAAGATCATGTTATTTAAAAGCAAGCAGGTTTGAAAAATAACTTAAGAGCACATTGTGTATGATAATGCTTTACATACCATACTAAGTGATCAAAATTGTGAATTATCAAACAATCTTTATAAGTTAAATAAAACAGCGTTGTTTCTAAAATTGTTAATTACCTGTAACTTGTAATAACACCATTAGGATGGAAAGGAACTTCCCAGGTTGCATTGATGGCAAACGCTGACACAGCCTGTAACATAGGGGCAGATATACCAGTTGGAACGGCCTGCTTGGTGGTGACTGATTCCCAATCACTCTCAGCATCACCTTGGTCACTTGTACACGTGATACGATATTTGTACTCTGTGTATGGAACTAACTCTGCATCGGTATCAGTGTAGGTAAAGGTATTAGCTTCACCGGTATAAATCCTTTTTTCTATCGGAACTAAACCATCGTCAGGATTTGAAAGTTTTCTATGGATTTGGTATGAGGTTATGACGCCATTAGGGTGCAGCGGCTCTTCCCATTCTATTTCTACAGACCGCCCCCCTGTGGCTGTTAAGGTTGGTATCTGTTGACCACTTGGTGGAGCAGCAGAAGTCTGAGTCAAAGCAGAACGACCGACATTACAATTATCTGTGGTGTTGGTAGTTTCAGAATCATCATCCCCAGAGTAGGGGAAACATGTCATCACTCGAATATGGTAAGAAGTATGAGGTGTTAATCCTTCAACCACTTTGCTCATTTCATTTCCAGATGGAATAATTCGCATCAGATTTTTGTTTCCTTCATTCTCATCTGTAAGAGATAAACCAAGTTATTTTAATGGTTATATTCCTAGTAATACATCATAATTTAACATATTTCATTTATCTCTTAGAAGATGTAACAAAGTTTAAGTTAATTAACACAGCAAAGAAAAGGGACTTCAAGACGGTAAGTATACACACGCTGCGAGTAAAACCAAAGTGTTATGAACGTGTCATTTAAAAGTGCAACTGTCGGAACGGAGAACGAGTACACAGATATAGCCCTCAGATGGAGTCATGCTGGTCAAGAACCAAGACAGAATCGGGACTTGGTTGGAACATGAATAAAGGACTTCATTATCATGTCACTTTCGGACGTATAATGGTGTGGGGGTAATGGGCTAAATCTGGCCTAAATTCCAGGTCTTAGGACTTTACCGAAACAGAATAAAAATACTGTTAATTTAAACACAACTTTGTCTCTTACCTTCATTTATTTCCCTTCTTCTTCTGCTAAAGTTTGGCACGGTGGTGGTGACTGATAAACCGTTTGAAATCAGCTTCCCGTCAGCCCTTTGCACAACAACGCTGTAATTAAACTCAGGCACTGAACTTGGGAATGACCAATCTGCTCTAATTACTGTTGGAGATAGAACTGTGGCTTCAAGTACTGGTTGTTGTGGTGGGACAACTCTTGGCATCCTAACATCATGGATCTCACTGAGTCCAAACCCAGCTTCATTCATTGCACCAAGTTGGTACTGTATCTTTGCACCAGGGAAACTTATGACGTCAGTGTAGCTGAATATGGTTGGTCTACCAGCGTAAATCAATTGCCAGGAACTCTGTAAAATAAGGTAAATAAAATTTATTATACAACCGATTCTGTTAAAACTGTAATATGAATTAATTTTTATTTTTTAAAGTTATTTAGATAAAATGTAAGTGTTTTGACTTGAAAACACCTAAAACACAAACACATTTAAGACGTGAAAAAAACTAAACTTAAGATACGAAAATGCCCTCTTTGACGCGAAAACACTAAAAACACAAAAATATATAAGTTAAGTTAATAAAGTACTTACTCTTCTGACATTATCAGCATCACCAAAATCCGTCACAAAACGACGCAGAAGTCTAAAAACAAAGTATAACTCAGTAAAGATCTGGGGCCATGAAAACACAACTGACAAAATCATGCCCAACTAATTTTAGAATAAAAGATATATTTCGCCTAAAGTGCATCGTCGGTTTCCTATTCAAAAGATACAATGTATAATGTAATAATTTTGAGATATGCTACTACCCTAGCTGTTTTACCTGTACTCCTGTATTGGCCCATTTGGTTGGAGTGGTTCTGTCCAGTACAAGTCAACATTAACAAGATCAAGAGGAAGTGAAGTAGCAGGAATCCATACACCTTCAGGTTTTGCTTGGTTTGTGGTAACTGTAACCTGTAATTCAGATATTTTTAGTACTGTTTTGATGTTTGACGAATAGCACCGCTGTTCTGTTTCATATTCCTTGTGCCAGCTAACGAGTTACAGCTTACAAGTATTTAAATTTAAAGTATTATACCTTGTTTTACACCTTTGGATAATGGCATTAGAAACCAATATACTTAATAATATTAATCACTTTGTTTCTTCAAATTACAGTATTGAGATTGAAAAATATTTTAAACGAAAAGTCAGGATATAGCAACAAACTGACAGTCATTAAAACACGTTTACGATTAAAAACATTTTCGTTTAATTGGAAGAAAAAAACGTGGTCGCACATAACATTAATACAAAACTTCATTTTGTTCCACCTACCTGCTCACTGTCAGTGCAGCCCGCTGAGGTACATGCAGTTAAGATATAGCTATGTGTTGAATAAGGCTCAAGGTTGTTGTGTTCATATCTTAGGTTTGTGCCAGGCCCTGGCTGGATGGTATGGATTGCTCCAGCTTTAGTGTCGTTTAATGTGTATCTAGATGTAAAAAAATAAATGTTTCACTTATAGTTAAAATCTACGGTGGCTTTAAACATTTCACAAAAACTTCGGTGCATAAAGCTTTACTATATAGACTCTGCAAACGTTCCTTATATATTTCTTTTCAAATTTAAAAAAGACTATGTGTTTAATATATTTTTGTATGTATGTAGGTAAATGATTCCAAAATTAAACATGATCAATAAAAAAAGTTTGGAAGTTACCAGCTCAAAAAAACTGGGTAAAAATAATAGACAGATCACCTTCAATCAGTCTAGAATTAGGTGAAATTTATACTAAAATTAAATAAATTAATGCTCTAAATTAAAAACGCAGAAAATTACTGTAAGAATGTTAAAACATTGAAATTAATACTTAACACTAATTAATACACCACACTGAATAAAATTAATACTTTACACTAAAAACACAGAAACTACCTTTGCAGGAGACCATTTGCTCTTGGAGGTGGAAGCCATGTAAGTAGAACTGAGTTAGGTCCAGTAACCAGTGCATTAGGTGGTGAAACAAACTCTGGTATGCCTTGTACACTTGTGGCTCTTACAGGAACACTGCTTGAACAACCAACTGAAGTACACGCCTGTATTGGTGGGTTTTTAATAATTTTTCAATACAGTTATTAATTCCATGGTGTACAATTATTTTTTGGAACTGCAGCTGTAAGAGACTAACAGATAGAAAAGTTTGTAGTGTTTAAAAATTTTCTAAGGCATTAAAAATCACAATGCATTAAACCAGCCGGACTTTAAAATTAGTAAGGGTGGATTAATTTAAAGACCATTTTATCAATAAGATAAGATAGACAAGTGTTTCAAATACACTGAGAGAAGGCTTATTATAATTACCTTCAAGGTGTATTCATATTCTCTGTATGAAAGAATCTGGAAAGAATCCGTGTGTCGTAATGCAAGCCCTCTCCATATTTCTAAACCATCTCGAAGCAATATATATCGAGTGATTTCACCTGAATAAGATTAAAAGTATATTCTTTATGTTTTTGTTTAAACTGATTACTAAACAAAATACTATTAATTTCATGCAGCACAACATACTGAATAGTAAACAAAAATGAACTATAATGCTTATGTTACTTAATGAATATTTAAGATAAAATTTATTTCAAAGCAAACATTGGACCAAAAACTGGCAAGATTTTTTGAATATTAGTTGTTTTACCCTCGCGTGGCCGGGAAACTACAGTGGTTATAACACATATGTTCTGTTTCATACACCTTGTGCCCGCTTTTGAGTTACCATGCACTTTGTGAACCCATTGGACAACAATGGAATGCCTCAACGTACCATTTGGTTTCTTGGGTGGTTTCCATGACAACGTGATCGCATCCCTGCCATCTGATGTCCAATCAGGAGGAAGAACTTCACTTGGTTTTGATTGAGGCATCGTTATTTCAGCAGATGAACTTTCGCCCACTCCAACTTTGTTCTCAGCCACCACCTTGTACTCGTATGTTGTGTACGCTTCCAGTTCTGTGTCTGTTCATACATCAGGAAAAATGTTACAAAAAAAATATATTTAAAAAACAACAAGACAAGAACGCTAATAATATAACATAACGAAATTTTTAGTTTTCTCTTTAAAAACGATAGCAAATATGTGATTTATAGAAAGAAGAGAAAGGAAACAACAGCAAAGAAACAGTTTCTAAAACACGCTATGAATAAAAGTGTGGAAAAAAGTGTTAGTTTAAAAGTGCGGCTGTTACAACCAATAAAATGCAACGGGACTCATATTATTACAAGTGTTTTTTTATAATTTAAAATTGGAAATTAAAACAAACTAAAAGATAGTAGCCACAATGTGTTAGAAATTAATAACTAAGTAAAAACACATAACAGGATAAGGAATAAATAGTGTTGTTTTAAACAGTGTGGTTTCATTACCTTGGTAAGTGAATACATTGGGTGGTCCAGTATATACAGCAATGTAGGAAGTTGGGCAAATCGCATCAGTTCTTCTGTTACGGGTGTCGGATCTAAGACGACGTGCTCGAAAACAATCAAACTGATCTCGGTTGAAATCACATCTGGATAAAGGAATGTTTAGTAGTTTAAATTTATTCTGTTTAAGTTTTGTTTAAAAAAATGTATTATTTGAAAAAAGTTTGTATTTTTTGGGCAGTTAGTATTATGCTATAAATAGATACCAACAGGAACAATATAAGCAAAAAGTTTACAGATTTTTAAGTGCATGAAAATATCCACAAAAATATTTTTTAAACAAAAACAAAGCTTAAAAAATTAGAAAAATGGAAATATTTGAATATCACCTATCACAAGCTGCCAACATAGACTGCGTTAGTGTACAAAGACTTCCACGCCCACAGCTTTGTTTCATAGATCTATCTGCCAGTTCAATGGTTGCAACATCTGCACAAACAGAAGCTTGAGGGTCGTAACCGTTACCATGGCAACAAGCTTCATCTGATGACACCAGCTCAGTGGAGCAACATTTTTGTTCCGTTGATGTCATATTTAACACCAAATGTGCCTAAAATTAAATTGTTTTATTTTTAAAAAGCATTTAACTTTAACTTTATTAATTTAAAAGTTTAATTACCTGGCTTGCTTAGTAAAATTTAACTATTTATTTTTGGTTTTTTTAAACTGCATTTGTTTAAAGTTTATAAATTCAAGTTTATTACCCTGGCTTGCTTAGTGTCATGATCCTCACAGCATTTGGTTAGGTTTCTTGGAAGGTACTGAAGTCCGCAGCAGATATTGGAATCATTTTGATCATAAACTGCACCATCTATCGTGTTGCCACAACATTGCTTGTCAGATGTTACAACCTGTAGCCAATGTTGATTAAATCAATGAATGAATAAAGATAACTTGTTTTGTTCTCACAGGGCTGAAGAATGGCAATAATTATAATTTGGGTGGAATATGTAACTTTGTGGTTGATTATTTTTTATGTATGGCTGACATCTTAGACAACCAGTAAACACTAAGTTGTAGCAATTGTCGTGAAATGATAGGTTTTACATTTGTAGGCAAAAACTGACCATTCCCCCACAGCACTGTCTTTCAAATCCATCGTGTAAGGAACCATCGCAGCAAATTTGCAACCCGTTATCAGTGTATGGTACGCCCCCACAGCAAGAATCTCCAACACCAACTGACACACGATCTTCGATTGGATCTTGACAACAAACCTCCATTTCACCAACCTGAACAAGAGATGAATGAATGAAATGTCAGTCTTTACGGAGCTTTAATTGAGCTACTGAACTGTTATCTACATAATTGTTTAGCGGCTCATCTATATCGAATGAATGAATGTAACTTTCTTATCCTCGAATGGACTGAAAATGACAGTCGTTATAACACAAATGTTTTGTTTCACAGACCTCGTGCTTAGGAGTTAACATGTATGTTCCTTGTGGAAGCTTATTTTATTTGCTCATGTATGCCGGATAATTTAGACAACCAATTAATGAACACTGGGTTGGAGCAATTGCCGTTAAGTGTCTTTCCCAAGAACACATACACTCACATGGTAAGAGTAACGGCCTTGAACCCATAACCTATGGGTAACAGACAGGCTTGCTACCCAACTGTGCCCTGTCACCAGAAATACACATAATGTTAGAGAACGAAGCTTCTTGAAAATATCTTAACACTAACCTCTAAATACTTTCCACTGCAGCATCTGTAGCCTTCTACATTAGAATGTAATCTTCCTCCACAACAAACATCAGTGATGTGCGACCGAACGAGCACGTAGTTACGATCGCAACATTCCTTCATGGCATCAACATTATACAACACACCACCACAGCAAACCTGAAAATAACCAAAATGTATGTTTTATATTTTAATGGACAGATAAGCAAAGTTTAACCAAAGTTTTTATTTTTTATAACTGAATAGATAACCAAAATTGGAAAAAAAAATTATATTTAAATAAACTGTAGTTGGAACAACTTGGAAATCAGTTAACATACTTATTTTTCCATACAATAATACAACAAATGTTTGAGTTTTACTTTTGCTGTTGGCGAGTAACACTCAGTAGAACAAATTTTCTGGCCTCTCGGACATTTCACGTACGTACATGATCTTTCATCTATTTCTGGTTGACTAAAATTTGGTAAAACATAATGTTATAAATTTAATTAGATTTTATTTTAGAGTACAGCTATTGCTTTGCGAACTTTACATATATAAACATTCTTACATTATAATATATTCATATTACAAAAAAATTAAAAAATATTATTTAAAAAAGTATCATTCAAACCTTGCAATTCCATGAGCTGTGTTATTCCTTTGTAAGCATGATAATAAAATGAAAATTAACATTATGTAATATTTTTATTTTAGTATTTTAGATGTTTAGTATTCAGCGTTCATACTTTTCTGTGCAAGGCAACATTGCCCTCCGGTGGATCTGGTAGCTCCGTATAATTCCATTCGGACGACGAGGAACGCTCCATTCAAGTCCAACACTATTGGTGCCCGCCAACTAAATTGAATACATATATATATATTGAATAAATTAAGGAATGATCAAATAAAACTTGGCCTTTTCTTGCGTGACCAGTCTTGTCTTGTAAGTTGGCATGACCCCCATGTTATAACGGTTGTCATTTTGCAAGAATAAATCATTTACATTCATTCAGAATTGGAAGTTATAAACTTAAACAAACTGTATTTTAGAAGAGATATAAAAAAGCACATTTACAAATTTAATGTTGCCCAAACTACAGTATGAAATTCTGGTTCACCTAAAAGATGCCATTCCACCATAAATTGCCAAGCAAAGAAATAACTGCTAGATTGGCAATTATAGTCTCAGTATTGTAAGATCTACTTTTTTATTAAAGCAACATTTCTGACTTACCTGAATTGTGGGTGCATCTATATTTGTTGGGTTGTTTTCCAGTGTAGTGGCTTGAGTTGTGTTGCTTTCAGCACAAGCATACACAGTGCATGCTTCAATCTGAATGGTAGGTGGAAAAAATGCTTTTATATTTAGATAAAATATAACCCACTAAGGCTTAGCAAGGATATTTATTGTTGCTTCAGCTACCAGGCATAATGTAAATAATACTTTAACGGCTCATTTGGAATGAAAATTGTAGTATATTTCGGAAGTTTCATCCGCCATCCTGCAAGACTTTATCGGGGAATGATCTTTTTATTTACTTTTAATGCATTACAACTTGTTAGATTTGTTTTATGCAGTTAAACTGTTGGCCAATTATAGTTTTCTCTATTAGATTATTTTTCTCTTTATTATGACAAAAGGTCATTCTATTCAGTATTAGCAAATATGTACAAGTAAAAAACAAGTAACATACCTTGATATTATACACAGTATACGGCCTCAAGTTATTAACAGTATAGGATCCTGCTTCCGTCATGTTGGTCACAAAGCTGTTATTATTAATAAGTATGTTGTAGGTCACAATCCTTCCATTAGGTTGCAATGGGGCAAGCCAGCTCACTCTTAGTTGGGAAGGACTTATGCTGTTAATGACAGGAATCCCAACACCCATTGGAGCTAAACAAAAGGAGAAAAAATAGGTAATACATAAGGCTTATAATGTTATAACTACTTAGATTTTTGTATAAAAATACTACGGGTACATCCACGGTGCATACAGAAAAGCGGATGTGGAAAAGAAGACCCCATGTAAAATCTATTTCCCGTTTTGATACATGCAGTATTTATGCAGTAGTTTTATAAACATAAAATAGCAGAGACACAACACCAATTAAAATATATAAAAAAATGAATTACCCCCAAAGTTACATATGTTGTAACTCGTAAACAGACACGCTGTATAAAACACTGTCATTGCCTCACCACACAATGATAAATAAGTTACATTTATTCATTTATAAAGTTATATTCGTCTACCTCCATCATCTGTGGTTGCTTGTACAGGTGCTGATGTGACGTTATGTGCCCCGTTATCAACGTCGAGTGTAAAAACATACATAGTACCGGGGTAAAGGTTTGACACAACCCATGAGGTTGTTGCCGGTGGAAACTTATGAATTCTGTCTGAGTTGTTCCTTGTAGAATAGTAACGTATGTAGTAGTTATGCACTCTGCCCTGTGGGATAAAGTGTTGTTGGATATTATTCTTGTGGGTTAAATATAAATAGTTGGAAAATAAATACAGTATCTTGTTTCAGTATAAATTATTTACATTTTCTTTCTATTTTAGGTTTATAAAATTACTTCAAAAACTCAACTTATATGATCCCTTAATTAAGAAATATAAGAACAATAACTTATAAATAGGGGCAAAGTTTTTGCAGATTTTAAAACCTGCCACTTTCCAAAATTTTTCTCGAAGTTGAGGCAACAGGGGTTTTATAGTAATAGATGGAAGATCTCCTTTTGAGAGCTAGGCCAAGGCCAGTCTCAAGTAGGCTTGACATACATATTGATAAAAGTTAAGCAAGATAACCAATTATTCAATATTTTAAAACAAATTATGTTTTCAACCTGTAAGGCAAACAGGTCAGGTGGTCGCCACCATAGTAGTGCCGATGTGTGGTTATGTATGGCGACTTCTAACACCCCAGGCGAGGATGGGAAACCAGCATGTGTTGTCACCCTTGTACTGTTGCTTGCCATGGAACCTTGTAATTTAAAAAAGAAATTTAATACTTGTTTTAAGCAAGGTGTGTGAAATAGAACATTCATGTTTTTATAACGACTGTGTTTTTTTAGCCATGTGAGAATAAAAAAAGTTACATTCTTTCATTGCTTCTAAAGTTTTCTAATAAAAGTAACGAAACTGGCAAAACTACTTTTTTAACAACGTAGTTTAAAAAATAATATTGACATGTTAAACTAATGCCTGCTAAAATCATGTATTTAAAAAAGGTTAAAACATGTGAGATCAAAGAAAGATAATGTAAAAAATTATAACATACCAACTGTATTGAAGACAGATAGTCTGTATTCGCATGTAGTGAATCTTTGTAGAGATCTGTCTTCATAAATCAAGCCATTTGTGGTGAAAATATTTTCTGTAACGTTAATATAAGATGGCTGGTCCACCAAGAGCGGTTGGGAGATGATGGTTCTACTCAACTCATAGTAGATGCCTGGGGTGCAAAAAAATGTATTCATTATAAACAGATTGAGTAAACTGTAAACAACATAGAAAAAAGAAAAAAAGTTGTGATTCAAATTTTAGGTCAGAAGTATTATTGGGACTTGAAATTATCATTAAATGATAAAGGTAGTCTTTAGAATACTTCCTGTTGATTTTTATTTTAGTTTTTTAGTCTCGGACATATGAAACTTGCAACGTTTAAATATAAAATTGAGTTTTAGAACCATACTGTTTTCTACACCAAAACAGCTGTAAAAAACACCCATTCTACTTGAATTAATTACCTGGGCCATTTGGAAAGGTAGGGGGTCGCCACTGTACATTAACGTACCGCTCGCTGATGGGAGTTGCCACTGGAGGTGCTAGACCACGAGGAACATCAGCGTCAGTCATGACATCGGTGGATGGACTTTCTGTGCATCCTCCAATTGTACAAGCAGTGATTGTGATCTAGGAAGCATCGGGTAATAAAGTGGGTGCCATATTGATTAATAAATAAACGTAACTTGCTTTACCCCTGCGTGGCGGAAAACGAAGGTTGTTATAACACTGGTGTTTTGTTTCATACACCGCTGCAGTGTTTATATTTAGACCTAAAGAGTGATCAAAAAAATAAGAGAGATTAAAAAATATTAAAAACAATAAAGCAAGTTTAAAGAATGGCATTCTATTTGGAATTGTATAATTTCTCATGGGTTGTATATTATGAGTAAATTTGACAAATAATAAAAAAAAACATAAATCAAACCTGGTAACTGGTGTATGGTATTAGGGTTGTGATGTTATAATCTCGCTGTGTGATGTCATAAATTTGAATTTTTGGTTCTGGGAATGAAATTTCATATCGTATGATTGGACCGTTTTCCTGAACAGGTCGTTGCCATTGAATATGTGCAGATTCTGAGCCCGAAACAACCACAGAGGGAGCTAGAACTCCACCAGGTCCTGTAGAAAAGTTACAGCGATTGCTTAACACTCTTCATTAATGAATAAAGTAGCTACACTAATTTCAAAAAAATCACTACAATAAAAAATTCAACCCCACCAAAATATGTATTTAATATAAAAATGTAAACAAAAGAAAAGAGTTAGCAAAACATGTATTTTATTTAAAAATATGATTACAAAATATAGAAGAAAACTTGTTTCTTAGTTTCATAAATTTTGTATCTACCAATACCACTCACGCCCAACCAATTGTATAATAAAATATATCTATTTTGCCCAAATGGCATTGGCAGTCTCTTGTCCAAATAGAATCCTTGTATTTTTTAAGTTACATTGATTTTTTTACCAAAATATTTATTTCATATAATTTATAATCACAAAAGATAGGAGTAAACGAGCTTTTAAGTTACACAGATTGTTTATCTACTAACACAACCCACGTCCAGGTCTTGTTCGTATAGTTGACCATTCACTGATGGTTGAACCACCAGCTAAAGTGGAAGCAACCACTCTGTATTGGTAACTCGTGTATGGTCTCAGGTCAATACTTTCATCCAAATACCGAGGCAATTGTGATGGAACAAAGGAACCAAGAAGAGTGACAGGGCTGGTGAAAATATTGGTATTTAAATATTATGTTTAATATTCTGTTACTTCTGCTTACCAGGCATATTGTAAATAATCTTTTAGGACCCAATCTGTGGCAGAAAATGTGTGTATTTATTATTTATGATACCACGATTTTTTATCACTTTTGGGCAAAAATTCATAAATCATATACATATACTGAAGTTTTTCATAATATTTTGAAGACCAAAGCCAAATCAATAGAATTTAAACTTATAGAAATGCTTCGCTTTGGCACTGCAGTACAATTTCACTAGAAATAGCCGAATTAACCTGTTTTCAGGGTCAGAAGTGTTTAGTCTTCGCTCCAGTTTATAATTATCCAGAATCCCATGAGAATATGTAGGTCTCCTCCAACTCACAAACACAGAGGATGGGCTGTCCGATCTCAGTGTTGGAGCTTGAAAATCCTGCAAATAATCATATTAACTATTTGTTTAATATCTTTTTAGAATTAATTTTATATGCCAGTTTATGTTGAGCATTGGTCAGTATAGTTTTAAATAAATGAATGAAAGAATAAAACTTGGTTTAACCTCACATGACCTGAAAAGTGTTTGCAGAAGGACACATACAACCGCAGTGGTAAAACCAAAACCTCTCAACCCAATCTTTCGGTTAAAGGCAGGCGTGCTAACCATTGTGCCAAGGCACCAGTCTACTATATGGTATATTTGCATAACACAGAACAATATATTGTACATATTTATAGTCAGAGTTTAGTTGCACATTATGTCTTACCTCTGGAGCAGCCGCACTTGTAGTCACAGATGCTGATGTCTCACTGCTGGTGCATCCTGCTTCAGTGCAGGCTTCAACTCTGTTAAGATTGGACAAAAATTAGTCGAGCAAGTTTTATTGGAAAAATCAGTATTGAAAAAGTATCAGATAACAGTATGATATTGACAAAATGTTTTAACTCCTATTCAAAAAACAGAAAAAAATATATGTTATGCACCTGTAAGAGTAAGTAGTGAATGGGCTCAAATTATCAGCACGAAATTCCGTGAAATTTCCTGGCAGTTCAGTTCGCAGTCTTTCATTTTCAATTAGCCGAAAACTACCCACAATGCCATTGGGTTGAGATGGACTCTCCCAGGTGACGTGTACCGACCAAGAATCAATCTCGTAAACTATTGGTGGGTCCATTGATCTGGAAATTAATAGGAAACTCAACACAAGAAATGTAAAAACAAAAAAGAAATAAGGACTTCACTTTCAGTAACATGCAACTTTTGGACACAAAAAATTATGTTGCTTTCATGGACCAAATCTTTAATCCTAGGACCTAGCTCTTTAAGGACTTCATCCATATAAAATAGTTGTGAAAGGCAATAAAGGACTGTATAGTTAAAATAAATACAGATGAAAATGCTTTCTTACGTGGGTCTGTCTTGTTTAGTGTATATGGATGCCCACCCACTTGAAGTTGACCCGAAGGGGTTTGAACCGACCAACTGGAACTCATACTCAGTGTATGCTTCAAGACCTAGAGGGAGATTTTTAATGAATGAATGAATATTTATTTTGTCTCTTCGGTCACGATAAAGAAAACCGGGAAAGTTTACAAAAGCAAGAGATTTTTGCAGTTTATTTTTTTAGTGTATTAAATGTGGGCACTATAATGCAGTACGCAATGAAAAAAACATGGGGTAATGTGATAAGCTGTACATTTCCCCAAACATTACACTGTACAATAACATTATTGATGAGAAAATGTAAGCAAGCAGTACAGTAAATGACTTGTATCTTAATTTGGAACAAGAGGGTGATTTGACTTGGATAAAAACAGTTTTCTAAAACAATATAAATGAAATTGTTTATAATAATTTTATGTTCAAATGTAAGTGAATTTAAACTATTACCAGTTAAATTGTAGCTCATCTGCCTTGTTTCTGATGTAAAAAGAGCAATTTCATTTCCAGGAGGACTAACAGTTCGATACAGAAGCTGAAACATTGAATTTCCTGGAGCATTATTACGAACTGGATCTTCCCATTGAGCTAGAATTGAATCTGGGCTGTGTGAAGTCAACTGAGGTGGATTCACCCCATATGGTAAACCAGGAGGCATTGAAATGGACCTCTGGTTGCTTATAACATAACCAGCACTGTTGGAAGCATTGACCTGTAAGATTATGCAGATTAGGCAAATACAATACATAAACCTATATAAAATGTCCTACCTTGACAGTGTAATCTGAAAATGGCACCAAATCATTTATTCTCATCCATTCCTGGGATTCTGTTGAATTCAGCATGTTTCTTGTGTCTCTCACTGCTTTTATACCTTGACCAGGTCGCTCTGTGTAAAAGAGTCCAGTACATATGACCGTGTACATTATATGGCCGTTCTGATGTTCTGGTTCTTCCCACATTGTTTCAATGGTAGATGCACCAAGAACAGTGACTGATAATTGAACTCTTCCTTGTGGAGGACTTTCTAGTGTCCTTATGGAAGCTTCCGGACCAAAGGAGCATCCACGAGAAGTGCATACTCTTACTCTGAATGTGTGCCTACTCCATGGTAGAAGATCAACCATATCAGTCATAGAAGGGGTGGTGGAATTATGTACAAGTCTATCGTTGTGGTATAAACTGTACAATGTGATATCTCCATTAGGAAGGGTAGGTTCAGACCAACTTGCTTGGATCATGTTGGGCGAAGTAGCAACCAAAGTAGGAGCATCAATTTCTTCTGGTACACTTTCAGATGTTCTGCAGGGGGTTGGACTGCTGAAAGTGCAGCCTCCTCCTGTACAAGCAGCAACTGTGATCTGATACTGAGTCCCGGCAATTAAGTCTGTAAGTGTGTGATCAAGCAACATCATAGTGCTGTTGTAGACGACTCTGCCAGGTGGAATTTCTTCAGCACTGTCATCATGTAGATAGAGAATATAACGCTCAAGAATACCATTCAGAATTGGTGGTTCAAGCCACCTAACCTCAACAGTGTATGGCCCACGTACTGTTGCCATAGGTTGATCAATATATAAAGGGGGTAGTTGCCCAGAATACAAAGTGACTTCTTCACTAGTATTACATCCTGCTAGAGTACATGCCTCAAGTCTAATATTTTGGGGTGTGTAGATTGGTAATCCAGGAATGACATGAAACGTATTAAATCCAGAATAAACAACAGTTCCGTTATGGAACAAATCGTAACGGGTGATCTGACCGTTGGCATAAATTGGGGGTAACCATTTGATTGTCATGTTGTAGGGGGTAACAGCAGAAGTTGGATCTCTTACCCCTTCTGGTATTTCTTCTGGTGTGGTTACAATAATGGAACCACTGCTGTTGGAGCACCCACTAACAGTACAAGCTTTCAAGTTGATGGAATAGCTTGTCCATGGTGTAAGACCGGTAATATTTCCAATATGAATATCGCCATTAAATGTTGCTGTCACAACGGTGCCGTTTTTTATGGGAACAGCAGACTGACTTGTGTTCATATCTACAAAGCAAGATCATTGATGGAAACTTGAGCCTTAAGTATTTACTTTCTCTAAAATTAAGTTATTTTTTAGAAATATCCGACTTAAGCAATATAAAATTGAATTATTTTTGGCAATAATCATAACCATAGGACTAAAATGCTATTATAATCTTATTTAATATAAACTTTATCTACCTTTCTCCACTTCCACTGCAGTCAGTGTATAGTTGTCTATCACTCCATTAGTTCTCAGAGGTCTTCTCCATTCCAGTTTAATCTCACGGCCACTACCCGTCTCTTCGTTATAAGGAGTGGGAACAGTACGGGGAACGCCCTCACCTGATCTTGTGATCATCCAATCACTCTGAGCTTGCCCACCAGCATTTGCGCTTGCAACCTGAGCAGAAACAAATTAGAAGTCGGTGAGACAAGGTCATAAGACGTGTATTTAAGAGAGTTATTTTCTTTGCTGTTCTATGTTAGGGAGGCTGTTGATGACATAGGATTTAGGCCAGATTTGTGAGAGTTAGTGAAATATATTAGAATTTCGTAAAAGAGAGTCATAAGATTTGTATTTTACAGAGTTAAGGATATAGATTAGAATTCGATGAGACAAATATACTATATGTGTTTTAAAACCAGCTTACCTTGTACAAATACCTTGTAAACACAGAGTGGTTTAACTCAGTGTCGGTATATTGATGACCCATACCAGTATGTACAAGTGTGATTGACGTTTCAATGCATTGAGATGAGTTCTGCGATAATGTAGAATTTATGGGTTGAGGAAGACCGGATCCTTCATTTAATATATCGGGGATCAATATGGAAGTATCAGCGTCCTTAATTGGACATCCATCCAAGTCAACATTGACAGCGAGAGTCACATCTCTGGAAAGATTGATCCGTCTTCCATCTACTTCTAAGTTCCTGATACAACCACCATAAGAACGAGCCCCCTCATCTATTTTAGTGACTAGTTCTTTTAGAACCTGAACTGGAGCACCACCAACAAATAGACCAGCTGTGATTAATCAACAGAGAATTTAAATAATTGGAGATTGAAAATAAACATAGATTTAAAACAAGCAGAGAAATGGCAACTGACTGGAGAAAGCAACAATGTTAAATTTTAGGAAGCAATATATTTTTAAAGAAAAATATCTCTAGTTTTCTAGGTTCCTTGGTTGTCATTTTATAACCAATGTCATGGTTTTAGTGTCTTCGTAAGCATATAGGGTCGATTTTATAAACATAAAATGGTCAATTTATAACATTTGTACTGTAAACTAGTTAAATAAAGCTAACTGTCACGTTAGTGCAAGAATATGCGGGTTACTTAGAACAGTGCAAAAACAGAAAAATATTTTACTTGAAAGATCAAACACAGATGGTGACTGAAAGTTGACTCTCATTCTGTCACTTTCAACAGAATCCAATCTAAAGAATATTTGTCCAGCATTGTTTAGAACTTTCAATTCATGCCAATCCCCATTACAAGGTGGCAATGTGGAATCAATTTGAATCTCAGTGTCTTGTGCAGAACCGGATGATAAAAGACACCTGAAGTAAAAATAATGACCTATTCAATTTTTTGGGTTCAATGAAGGATAAAAAAGCATACCTGACCACTCCATTGAGCAGATACACAATCAAAATATTATCCTGACTTCCAGTTGCATACAACAAAATTCCTGAAGCAAAATTAGTCCGGAAATCCAGACTTATCTCCCAAGAATTTTGGTCCAGTACGCCCAGTTTTTCTGCCATTTCAAGATGTCCTCTGCCAAGAAAATGCACTGCCGGGCGATCTAATTCCACAGGACAACCCTGCCAAGGCTCATAAGCTCTGTACCAATGCTGGGCTTCATCCCAGGAGACATTGCTCCATTCACCAAGAGCACCATCCCTCTGAACTTGAATATTTTTCACACACCCGATTAGGCTTTTTAAGACAGCAACATTATCACCTTGATCATTGGGTCGACCAAGAGTAAAGTTTCCTGGCACTCCACCAACATAGATACCATCGTTAACTCCAATCACAGTAGTTCCACTTGTGCTTGTTTTTGAGCCGGTGTATATAACATCCACTTCAATGTAACCGTCTCTGTTGAACCTGTTCACCTCCAACCTGTGCCATTTCCCATCATCATACCTCTTCATGTTGTCATTATTGGTGGTTACAGATGTTGGGTTATTTTGAGCATCAAAGAGAAACCAAGGTCTTCCATCTTTCAGTTGGATGACCAAGTACTCCTGACGAAGTCCTCCAGAAGATAGAGGTGATGCAGCAAGGAAGAGGAGGCAGTCTGGCTCATAAGTTCGAAACCAGAAGAGGATTCCGCTGTATGAAGCATCACGAGGAAGTATATCTGGAGCGAAAGTGATGTAGGAATGTCCAGGAAAGCGGACACCGCGAGACATCTCAATAGGAGGGTTAGAAAATGCAACTGGAGATCTCATGAGACTAAATTCAGGTCGTGGCCCATTTACTTTCGCTGGATCTTCCCAGCTCAAATCAATTGAATGTTGATCTCGACCATGAGCAGATGGTGGGGCTTGTCCTACAGGAGCTGAAAACAAAATAACAAGAGTAAATATACAACACTAGCTGTGCCTTTATATATACTAAACTATAAATTTAAGTATCTTTAAATATTTTGTTTTATTTAAAATATACAACCCACTGAAATCTAAAAAATCTGGGTATTTGGGTAATGAGCCAATCCTGGCCTAGGACCCTACGATCAAATGCCATGCCACACAGGGACCTCACCAACATATAGAATGTTAAAAAAATGTTATACAAACTTACCTGCTGGTAAAGTAGTTACTCGACTTGGTTCACTGAACACACATGATATAGAGTTGCATAACTTCATGGTGATGTTGTGACTTGTGTATGGTTTGAACCCAACAGCTACAAAGTGTTGAATGGTTGGGCCACATGAGTATATAACCTGAAAAGTAGGAAAAATGTTGCAACGAGATTCATATATATAAATTATTTTTAGTGAAATAAGTATGTAAAAATTTAACAAGCCTGTTGTTCTATTTTATGTTGAAGGGGGGTCCCACAGCGAGCATGACATGAGTCCTAGAATTTAGGCCAGGATTGGCCCATTATAGGACTGCTACTTTAATAATGCGTTTGAATGAGCACAATGCACATTGGTCACAAAAATACATTAAAATCATAACAGAACATTAGATATATTATATTATGTAAATAACCAAATTATTACCACATCTTCAAAGGGTGGAGCGTTTGGATTTCCGCTTGTGTTATTTTGTGTAAGAATAACTTGATACATCACCACGTTACCCCTGACTTCCATCACTGGGTCCGGTGCCTCCCAAGTTATATTCACTTCAAATGAGGATATAGCCTCTAGCATTGGGCTACCCATCGCAACTGGAGCTGTGTGAATTTATTAAACGAAAAACAAATAAAAATTTACATTTTTAACTTCTATAAAAAAAATTATTTTTCATTTATAATCACGTTATCATAGACCAACTTTGAACGCAAACAATTTTCTATGTTTATTATACGATTTTTGATATATTTTTAAAGTATTTTATATATATTCCAATGAAAGGCATTAGAGAAAAAATCCTAATTTAGTAAAAACCCAAAGACTTACTTCCTTCCAGTGTTCTTGCGGTCACCCACGGGCTTTGTACTGAACCGAGGCTATTTGACGATGAAACAAAAAACTCATACTCAGTGAAAGGTTGCAGATTATTTTGGGTGAAATTTGTCTTTGGCTGCGGCAAGGGGTTGTAGCCAGGTGATGACGTGTGCCATGGATTGTAGGCGCCATGGCTTTGAAATACAACTTTCTGCAGTGGATAATGGGCTCCGTCAGGACCAGGTTTGCCTCTCATCATAACTTCATATTGATGAATGATACCTTAAAAATAAATCTGTTTCAGGGCATCGGTTAGAGGACAATTGGACACAAAGTTCTCCTTTTGGAACTCAATTAAATTTAACTCTAATATTTATTGTATTTTTAACACCGTTTCATAAGTTTTCTGTTGCTTGCAAATTCATAAACTGTACTGATAATATGTAACCAATAAGCGTTCCTCAATATATTTTACAAAAACTAATGTAAAAAAGGAGTAAAATAACTAAAGTAAATAATGCTCATTTACAATTAACTGTAACTAATGTGAAAAAAAGTATAACAGTCTTACCATTAGCTTCTTGCGGTGGTTCCCATGACACGACAAGAGATGTATTTGAAATCGGTGTGATCACTGGAGGTAGCTGTTGAGCTGGTTTCGCTTCTGGAGTGATTACCACTAGAGGCAGACTGTCACCACAACCACCACTAGTGCATGCTCGAAGAGTGAACGTATAGTTGGTAAACGGCCGCAGAGATTCAATTTCAGTTCTAGTTGCCAACCCTCTATAGTGAACTTCAACCGAGTCATCATCTGCAGTTGTTACCGACTGCAAATAAAGATTTTAGTTTGTTTCAGTAATTTGATTTTAGTCTAGAATAAATTCTATAGAAAATATTGGCAAAAAAACTATTATTTCCTAAAATTTAAACTGTTCTAAACATTAACAAAATTACAATTAAAAACATGTTTACATTTAACTAGACTTATTAACTATGTTATGAGATTTGCTCACCTGCAGAACATAAGTCTCTATGGGCCCGTGAGCTACTGCTGGTTCACCCCACTCAAAAATTGCTCGGCGTGCCCTTACCCGACTAACAGATAACGGGGGTATACCGGTTGGTACCCCAGCGAGAGTACGAACCCTTAGGGTGGGGCTGGACACCATACCCCCCACATTGCTGGTGTCAACATGATAGTCGTAGTTTGTATAAGGAAGCAAGGAAGTGTCGTTGTATTGTTTTCCAGTGAATGGGCTGAAATCAAATCTGAATGTTAATAAGCAAACAAAATTGCTATAGTACAGTCAGTCTGCTGTGTGATGCAAAATTTAACATTAAATTTTGAAATGCCTATTTTAGTTGGAATAGACACACAATTTAAAAAAGTTTAAAAAAAAGTTTTACAAATAACATTTAAAACAAAATAATATATATTTAAATTCTTTGGTAAAAATACTTGTACACTGTTTTAAAACTAATAAGTAACACTTTTCACCTTGAATCATTAACAGAATACACAATCTCATCATTTCTGAATAGTTTGTAAGCTAGAATATCTCCATTAGGAAGATCTGGGGGGTTCCATCTTACAACTATCCACCTGGGTTTCACTTCACCCTAAAAATACAAAAATGGTCAAATATTGGATACAAATATATGTACAAATTTTGGGTAATGGGCCAATCCCAGCCTAAACTATAGGACACGTGATGTGACACGCTGCCTTACCTACCTAGAATAGAGAATAGAACTAATATAAAAAACATACAAACTTGAAAGAGCAAACCAAAATTACATTAGAACATACACATTTAAAAGTAATCAGATAAAGTACTTTGAAATAGTTAAAAATTTACCTGTTCTGGAGCTGCTTGTTGTTCTGGGTGAGAATAGCAACCCATTGGGTTATTTTCACTCATGTGGCTTGAACCAGGTCGACACGTGTCACAATGTGTTCCAATCACATTGCCCTTGCATGGACATTGGCCTGTACATCAATTGAAATTAAACATAATTGCACAAACATTTTTAAGCGAATTTCTTCTGCAGCTATAGTATTTTACAAACTAAAAACACTCTTTTTTGGAAAAAGTTTATAACATCACCTTATTTTTAAATGACTCACAAGTTCAATACCTCCACACAAAAATGAGACCCACCTGTGACAGGGTTGCAGTCTGAGCTTTCACTGCCAGGAGCATGACACCCACACTGCTGACAAGTTCCAAACAAAGGATGGAAATTCCAAAAGTTTGCGGCACATTCGTCACAACGACGTCCAGTTAAACCTGTAGCAGAAAAAACCATTTCTGCAAATTTTTATTCTGAATCCAGTTGCTTTAAAAAAATCACCAAAAATGGTCTATTGATAAATATATCACACACTCTACATTCTTGCTGTGTTTAGAGCAATATTTAAACCTTTTGCTAGAATGTTCTATAATCAAAATTAATAAATTTCTTACCAGCACCGGTTTCAGCAGGTTTACACGGGCACATTCCAGTCACATTGTTGCAGGTTTGGCTCACACTACCCACCTGGTGGCAGTCACACACCAAACAGCCTGTTGCATTGTTGGCTGGGAGATAAAAACCTAACAGAAGGAACAAAGTAAGTGTTATATGAAAATACAAACATTCAACACTGAAGAGTTCAGGGTCAGCATTCTCACTAAAAAAGTTTATCTTTAAGTGGTAAAAAAATTGGTATACTATATGTGTTCTGTGGTAGTCTTCATACATATCGTTTGCAAACTATAAACTTGAGTTGATAATTTACGCTTTTTAATGCATGTGTTCTCACCAATGCGCTAACCAAGTCAAGTTTAAAAATAATACATTACAGTAAATATTTTTTTACCTGGAGAACATTGATCACATCTTCTGCCCTCCCTGCTTGGAAGACATGCACACTGTCCGCTGTTAGAATCGCATACAAGTTCGTTGGGTGAAAGTTGGTCACCCAGTGATGTTCCTATTAGTTTAGTAGAGGAAAAGATATAAAACATTGAATGTGGAAATGGACAGTGTGATTTGTAAACTTTGTGTATTTAAAAGAATGGACAAATAAAACTTATTTGTCCTCCTGTGGTGGGGAAACGACAACCGGTATAACACAGTGTTCTGTTTTATACACCTCGTGCTCGCTTACAAGTTATCATATATGTAACTTGGTGGGCGATAATTTTGGGCGGTGGGTTATTATTTGTAATAATGCGGTAAATATCATGTCAAAACATTTATAAAGAACGATAAGTCTGGAGGAAAATTTTTTTTATAAAGATTAACCTCTTGGATCGCAGTTGCAAGCCTCACAACCAGAAACCAAAGTGGCACGAAGACCAAATGTGTTGCCACGACATAAGTTACACACTCTTCCATCAACATGTTCTTTGCACGAACACTGACCATTCTGTTTGTCACAAACCAAGGAAGCATTTGTTGTGCCTCGGTGGTCACAACTGCAAGTTTCACAACCCTGGAAATACACAGAAGCTGGAACTCAAACAATACGCTTTTCTTTTTTCGAAGTTTTTAAAAATATTATGTTTTTGAAGGTGATTTTTTTTATTCAGTCAGTTTAGTATTTCTGTTTCATCCATTTTACCTGAGGATTAGTTGCAACAAGATTATAGTATTCATCCACACACTCATTGCATGTTCTACCCTGGGTGTGAGCTTTGCACACGCACTGCCCCGTGTCTTTGTCACAAGTAGTGCCCGCCTCCGTGCCGGCACCATCGCAACCACAAGGCTGGCAACCAGTGGAGGAAAGGCCCCAGAAACCATTCTGACATTTGTCGCAGAACATACCTTGAATCAAAATGTATAAAATATCACTCTCTTTCGCATGGAATGTATAAATTTCACTTGGAATGTATAAAAAAATTACATGAAATATATAAATAAATATAGTCAACCAGAATGGCAGCAAAAACTTATTAATTTACAGTAACAAATACTGTATTTTGCCCTTGCGTCAAGAATTTTGCTAAACGACGCTATAACGTCCTATTCAGGTTGTCTTCAATAGGGTGATATGAACCATACTGCACCTTCAACATTTTCTTTACAAAAGCATTGCCCAGTGATTGGATCACAATATTGATCTCGTGATCCCACTCGATTGCAGTTGCACGGTTCGCAACCATCAATATTTGAGTCTGTTAAGTTCTTGAAGCCAAATTGGCAATCGGTACATCTTTTATTACGAACGTTGCTTTTGCATCGACATTGACCTGTTCTCTAAAAAACGAAAAAAGCATTTTTACTCAACAAGAATATAGAATACGTTAAACTTTGTTTTTGCACATGAAATATTAAAATTTGTGATTGTTGGGATAAGAATGACAACTTTTAGAACTCCTGTTATTAGCAATTAAATGGCTAAATCACAGTCATTACATTGTAATGACTTCTATACACAAAAAAGTTTGCAATTTACATGGAAAATGTATTGGAAACATAAAGAACTATTTAAAAAACTAACAAAAAGTCTGAAAAACCGAACAAAAAGTAAAAGTTTTCAGTCCGCACCTCTACAGAAAAGAAAAAATGTGTAAAGTTTTTATTTTATCCTTACCGGTGTACAAGTTATAGTTCGGTTAACAGTGCCCGACAATGTGCAGTTACAATTATCACATCCTTCTGGGTTGTCTCTCCTTAGATTGAAAAATCCGTCCACACAAATATTACATCTCCGTGATCGAACTCGGGGCTTGCATTCACATTGGCCATCAATCTAAAGCATAACATAATTTTTGTTTTAGGATTATTCAGGAGGAAAATTAAGGAGAAAATTGATAGTAATTCAAGTTAGAACATCACTGATTCTTTGACCAAGTGAAAGTTGGAATAGAATCTGCTTGGCTTGTTACAATAAATGTGCTCTCATTAGCAGCCATTGTAACAGGAACAGTATGGAATTACGTTTCCTTAGCTTTAATACACTTCTCTAAAAATTGTGTTCATAAAATGAATATTTTGTTCCCACCTTGGCACAATCCATTGTCTCATTAACCACACCAGCACGAAGACAACCACAAGGTTTACAAACATCTACAGCTTCCAATGCTCTCTCAGACATTCGATAGAAGAGTGTTGCACATTGCTCACAGTGACGACCTGTTGAAATAAAACTTGTTGTAAATTAGTTTGAAGTTCAGTCTGTTAAAGGGCATGGAGTAAATACTGCGCATCTTCTTTTAGAAGATTATTATAAAATTAAACCTAACCAGTGAAGAAATACATGCTGTAACGGACTAACGGTCCTGCCTTTTTCTCCAAACCAATATTTCTTTTTCTGATTTATCCATAAAAGTGTCATAACAACTGTTGTTTTACAGTTACTCGGCATCTTTTCGCTCATGTAAACTTTTACAATCTTTGTTATCATGAACGAAAATACAAAATAAGTTTTATTCACTCATTCATTCATGTTTGAACGCAACAGACACGCTTTTCAACTTACACTCTTTCCTATTTATTATCTATAGCGTGTTTAATCAACTGTTGATTCTCTTCTCTTTGTTTTTTTTAATAACATGATCTTCGCTATCGTTTTCGTATAAATTAACAATAATAATGTTATGTGTTACTCACCAGCTGTGTTATGCAAGCAGTCATCACATACACCACCCCCTCCCCTGAAATGATCTCCAGGATTAGGATCCAACCCTTCCTCATAATGGCAACTCAGTGCATGTTGATGGCATTCACATTGTTGGCAATCATATGAAGAGTCAGTATCGCCGATACGAAATGGTTTGTTGTTAAACAGCGGCTTGCATCTTTCACACTAGTAAAAAATGGTGTAGTTTAAAACACTTAAAATCTTGGGAAGTCCAAAGTTAAAGCTTCAATAAAACTAGGTATAGCATTGTTTGTCTGCTAGGTGAAGCAAACATGCTTTTTTTTCTTACAATTCAATGTAAATATGTAAATATATATTAACCATAAGCATATTTTACCACTTATTGTTTTTTCGCTATATCTTGCATTTTCGTTTAATTTTTTTTTGTTTTTCTCCCAAAATGGAAGAGACATATCAAAGTAAATAATTTTGATAAATAAATTAATATCTGTATGAATACAATGGTGTTTTTGTTTAAACCAACCTGGTAGCCTTCAGTGTTGCTATAATCAAGACAGTTGCACTGGTATGGAGATACCGATGTGTCGCATGCCTCAGCATGCCCGTTACAGTTACATCTAAAACAAACATTAAAATTTCAGCAACAAAGTAAGCTATTTTGACATTTAACTGTAATTGTAAAAATTTTACTAATGAAATATTCTTTAAATAATGTTGCGCTTTTAAGTAGTGTTCAGAAATATGAAAAACAGTGTTTTGAATAAATTTGTAATCAACAGAATATTGAGTACCAAAATACCATGTAGTTATTGGCAAAGCAAACAATTCAAAATTTGAAGTGAAACAGTGTATTGTGCAACAAACAGAATTAGCCAATTCAATAAACACAAGCTTTAAGTGCTCTTAGTTACGACACTTGAAAATTCCCAAAACACTGGAACTCGAGGCTTATTATGAAGGACATAGGCAGAAACGCAACGTTTAAATATTTAAAATTCGATCAATATTTAATTCGTCATCACCTGCCTATGACTTTTATCCCATCCATGCCATAATACTGATGCTTGATATTTACATACTCAGGAGTGGTAAAGTACTGGTATTGAAGTCGAATTTGAACCTGAAAAAGAGGTTTTTAATTCCTTATTTATTTATTTTTTATAAATGTTAAAATATGTTGGGTAAAAAATCATACATCAAGGGTACAAACATATTTTTAGGCCCCTTTATGTAAAGTTATGTTTTTTTTGATACAGTTATAGTCTATTCAATGTTAGATACTGGAGTACTGGTATTAAAGTCAAATTGGAACCAAAAAAACAAAATAAATTATGTTTTATTTTCTGGTGTTAAAATATGCTGGGGTAAAAAGTAAAGATTAAACGTAAAAACATTTTTTAACTCCAATGTAAAGAATTGTTTTTTGATACAGTAATAGTCTATTTAATGTTAGATACTGACAAAACTATTAAACCAAGCCGAAAAGGTAATTCTACTTAACCTTTTATTTTAATGTGCTTAGTGTTGATCACAGCCGACGAATTCAGATTCAATCAGTTAATGATTTAGCATATTGCTTATTCAAGTACCATATTTTTAGTCAGACTTTAAATTACACAAGAGTTGAATATTGACATTTTTCTCACCTTTGAAGCCATTACAAAGTCCATGAGCCCGGGTGTTCCATAAAAATCATTATATCCAGGCCTTGCATTTGGTGGTTGTGACAGAAGGTTGAAAGTAATATTACTGCGCTGGTATGGAATTTCATGCTCACTGTGTCAGAATGAAATTAAATTTTAAAGCTATGGTATTAAATTTCTGATTGAGCATATATTAAAGTGACATTCTGCACAGTTTCAATTACAGAAATTTACCACCTGAAATGATATATAAATGTTCCTAAACTATGCAAAATTTAGTAAAAAAACTCTTCTACAAATCAATGGGGCTAGAAAACAACAGTGGTTATAATATGGATGTTGTGTGTTGTACATCTTGTGCTAGTTTATGAATTCCCATATTTGTAACTTTGTGTGCCGAGATATAGAAGTACAAAAATGACTTACGGGGGAAATTGAATACAATTCACATCTGTTGGGCTGTTTAGGGGTTGGTTGTTTTCGTATCGGAACCTTATGCGACAATCGTCGGCAAAATGACCCCACAATTGCATGTCACCGTCCGTATCGTTCGAAAACCTGCTGATGGTGATTCCTTTGGGTTGGGGGCTGTAGAACTGAAGGACTATGTAGAAAATCTGAAGAATAGGAAAAATTCCTTTTACTTTTAAACAAAAAAACAGGATTTCAATTTCTGTAAAGTTCCAACTATTTTTAATTTCTGATATTTCTGGAAATCGTTAAATAAAAAATGTAAAATATGTAAAATTATTTCTAAAACAATTAAGCAATTTTCACCTCGTACTCCCCATTCTCAAGGTTGATATTGATGGTCAAACCACCAGGCATGTAGATTCCCAATGAAGATATCCAGGTGGTGGATGAATCATCATCATTGATGTAAGCAAGTGGATGAGCATCAGGATCCACACGGAGGCGCCGTTGAGGTGAGGTATCGGGGACTCCATTAGGAATGCAGTATCTGAAAAAATGTTACTTCCATAAATAAATAAATGTAACTTGCTCTTGTGTGGCTGGGTTACGCCATACGTAAAAACACAGGTGTTTCGTTTCACACAACTCATGCCCATTTGCAAGTTATCATGTATGTAACTTATTTATCCTTGCGTGGCGGTGTAACAACAGTTGGTATAACATGGATGTAATGTTTCATACACTTCATGCTTGCTTAAAAGTTACCACATATGTAACTTTTTGTGTAGTTGTTTATTCCGTATGACCGACAATTTAGATCAAAAATGATTAACACAAAAGCTTTATGCTTTAGCATGTTTTATATATATTCTCTAAAACAGAATAAGTTTGAAGAAACATAATTAATGAAATAAGCAAGTTATATACTACATTTAAATCACCCAATAGTCTGTAAGTTTACCTTTGTTCCAATGGATGTACTCGTGGAAAACCTTCGGGGCAAAGACAGTTTGGTAGAATATTAACTTCAGGAAAAACACCGGTCGCTATTTCTTCAATCTCGCTGTTGGTTAGCGCTCGGTCGTACCAACGAAAATCTTGCATTCTTCCAACGTATTGCCCAGTAGCTATGAAGTTTATTTCTCAATGTTAATATATTTGTTGTATATAACGTTTCAATTAGTGCACCACTTGCACACAGAATAAAACGCAGCACATAAAAATGAATTCAATACATGAGCAATAGGTTAAAAACAACGAACGTAAGAGTAACAGATCCATGATGGGTAAACAAGAAAACCTACACAAAAAAAGAACAACAAAAGTACAACCATTGGTACAGAAACATGCACCTAAGAATGTTGATTGTATATATGAAAAACTGCGTTTGAAGGTGCACAGATTATACTGGCCCAATCACCCACCAAATGACAATTAATTTAATGAACTTTGCGTACAGTGAACACCAATGAAGCATGGCAGACACCAATGACACCAAAACTTACTGTTGGACCATGTAGGCAGGTCTGACTGGATCCCTAATGCTACAAACGATGTAGAATTCCACTCTAGGTAGGTGGGTTAATAAAAATAATGTAAAAAATAAGTCATTGGAATTACTTGATTTGTTATATTAAGGGGAAATGGTAATAAAATGTTATACATTTTTCGTATAAAGAGCAATACCAATTTATATTTGCTCGCTGTTGCTGTTATGTTTGTGTGCACAGATTATGCACACCATACAAATTAATTTAAGCAATATTTTCCTAGAAAGTTACATACGTGGTAACTCGTAAGCGGGCACAAGGTGCATGGAACAGAACACTCGTGTTGTAACGACTGTCGTTGCCCAGCCGCGGGACGATAAATACGTTTATAATCTTTTTTGAAAATTAAAGTTTTAATTTTAAATTGATTGAACAAATAAGCAACATTCATTTAATCTTTTTAAATGATTTAGAAAGTTATAGTTTTAAAATCGATGAAAACATTTACCTCTAACTCTTTGCCCGACTCTTATTATCGGCTGGTTGTTGATATCGGTCATTCGACTCTCTAGTACGCTGGTAGCAAATGGAGTGCCGTCAGTTTCCACCCCGTTAATGAACACGCTGATAGCTGTACCGTACACTTGTATGGCCAGATGCTGCCAGTTATCAGATGGAAAATTCACTGGAATCATTTTGTACTGCGGCCGCCCGTCGACAGCTCTATACTGCAACACGATGGAAAAAGATCCGACAAGAACGAGAAATACGACCTGCTTGTGGCGGCCTGGACCAGCGATCTTTTCAAGAATTACTCTGAAAAAATGACCAAATAGTACATCAGTCTGTTACGAATCAAAATAAACAGAAACTGTACGTTTGTCCCTGTTCGGGATGCCCCTTCAACGGAACAGTATTAAAATATATCGTAAGGGTGGGGGGAGGATGGGACACATTTTCTTTCGTTTTTCTCGTCCAATTTAATAGTGAACAAATAAATTTTAGGAAATATGAAACCAATATCTCGTGTTCCCTACCCTATTTTTATAGATGCAAATTACATGTCACGTGTTATAAAGGATTGGGAAAGATGAGACAGATTGTGATATGATGGGGGAAGATGGGAAACCTTTTCATTCCATTTTTTTGTCTCATTTGGCAGCAAACGAATTATAACACTATATCCTTACATCTTCCGTAGACCGGTGTTGGTAGTTTAAAACACGATCAGAATATTTGGATATTAAGTGCTCAAGCTGACCCATTTTACCCTACAGCACTATATTAATAAAAACGAGAACGCGCGAAAATTTGTCAAACTAATACGCTAATAGCAAAGAAATAAACTTGGTTCTTACCCCGCATTTCCTCTTCTTTGTTTCAACCACACAGCCATGGTAAAGTGACCGCGACGCCCCATCCTTGGGACACCACTCGGAATAAATCTACAAGCTCGATCGTTCAGGAAAACGTAAGAGGCGCTTCCCCTCCGAGGCATGTCAGCAAAGTCTGGCGTTACACAGGTCCCAGCGTCGCCTTCTAGCAGTTTTAAAAACCTGTAAGTTTGAAAGAGTGGAGACATGAAGATAACATGTATACTATGTTACTTCTGCTACCCGGCATAATGTAAATAATCTCATCTGGTATGGAACGTAATATATTTTCGACGTTTCGTAAATAAAATTTTATACCAGATAAGCTACTAAAAGAATATTTAAAAGCACTAACGTTCAAAATTACCGAAATAAAATCAGACAGACTGAAAGTGATGGTAAAATTATAACGTTACGAGAGGCAAAAACAGAAAAAGTGTTTACAATTGAACGCAACACCTAAACCTAAATATTCGGTTACTTCTGCTACCGGACATAATGTAGATATTCGTTGTGTTGCTCATCTGGTATAATACCAGGTGTTCCGGTAAATGATCACACCAAGAGCTAAGAGATTAGTAACACCTAAAGTAAGTATTTACCTCGGAGCTGCATCGTTCTCACGGTCTCTCCCAGGGCAACCCTGGTTACAGATTTTAATGTTACAAGCATTTTCCCTCAAGCCCTCTTCGCTGTCCACAGGCGCACAAAAGTCTGCCCGACCGTTCATACCGCAAGTAGCAGAAGGCGGAGTCGTCGAGATCGGTTTAAATTTTGCCACATCTTCGAGAGGCGGGTTAGTCCCGATTCTGCCGCCCAACTGAGCCGGAATGATGCGGAATAAACTGGCTATTGCCAGAAGCGCGAGCATAAGTCGCGTCATGTTGGTGTTCCCTTTCTTACAATTACCACAGCAGATGGAACTAGGTTTGCGTAAAAAAATCTATGCAAAAAATATGGTCTTTTAACGGAAAATCTGGTATAAAACGTACTATAGTGTAATTTAGACGTTTTGCTATCCGGCAAAAAGTGTTCTCTAATGAAGTCTTGCCAGATGGCAGACCAAACGTCGAAAATATATACCACGTTTTATACCAGATGAGTCTATACATACTTTACTATTGGAATATCTAACATAGTCTTTGATCTAGTAAGTCGTAAGTCGCTCGACTGTCATTAAACAAAAACAATTTTGATTTTCGCCTGTTTACTTATACATATACAATGCTGTGGGGTAAGATGGATACCAAATATAAATCCCACATTTCCTAATCGTGATATTAAAATTAACGACACTATTTTATAGAGGATAACATTATATATTTCTGTAATTTTTTTGTTTACTACGAAATTGGACGATAAAAGAAAATGAAACCAAGTACCATTTTACCCCAACCTGTCTAAACTATAACTATTGACACTACGCAAATGTGGATATAGAATTCTTCTACTGAAACTTTACGCTATACCTTCTACTCATATAATATGCATTGGCATCTGCTCATGACCGTGAATTATTCATATCATTCTTATCACAACATCTCGCATCGTGAGTCGCTTAATTCTCACTAAAAAGAACACCTATGTCTACATATAGGACTTAAAATATAAACAAAATCTGATAGTGTACCAACGTACCAATTTTTAACGTAGTATATAGTAGGGTGGGGGGAGATGGGACACTTTTAGCACTGAATATCCAAATACCCTGATCGTGTTTTAAACAATTAACAACGGGCCATGGGAGTCGTGAGGATATGGTTTTATAATTCTTTGACTATTCTTCGTTTACTGCCATATAGGACGAGAAAATAGAATAAAAAGGTGTCCCATCTTCCCCCACACTACTATATTACTGTGGGGTAAGTTGGGTTACTGTACGAACCTAAACCCCATGTTTCCTGATCGTGTTTTAAACAATTACCAACACTATTACAAAGTAGCAGGGCTACGGTTATATAATTCTGTAATATTCTGTGTTTACTACCAAATGGGAAGACCAATTTTGTTCTATACAGCATTTTAAAAAATCTACAAATAGACTACAGTATTCTGTTTTATACACCTTATGCGCCCTTGCAAGTTACCACGTAGTATTAAGCAATTATAATACCAATAATTATAGTAGGGTGGGAGAAGATGGGACACCTTTTCATTCTATTTTCTCATCTAATTTGGTAGTAAACAAAGAACATTCAAAGAATTATAAAACCGTATCCTCACAACTCCCATAGGCCGTTTTAATTGTTTAAAACACGACCAGGATATGTGGATATTACGTGCCAAAGGTGTCCCATCTTCCCCCACTCTACTATATAAATTTCAAGCAAATATAATACCAACAATTATAATATCGTGTAGTCTTATTATAAAATCTTACTGTTTTAGACCATACACCAACTAAACATCCGTATTTCCACAACAGTAACATCGACTATGAGGTAAATTTGAGGCAATTAGTATATTGATCGATTTAAGTGGCGGGTTTACTCTACATTAAGTGCCCTCCACAGAACTTCGTCATAGAATTTAACATCCAGCCTGAAACATTTAAAACCACTTGGACTTAACGGTTTTCTCCTTAGCTACCCGAATGCGTTACTACTGTCCTGTGTACTCTCGCGGCCAACTGACCGTTCCCCTTGGTGTACCGACCCTGCTTTTTCCTTTCAATTAAACGTAGATATATTTTTAACTATGTTAAATTCGGTCAAACTATGATCAAGGCCAAATGCATTTTTTTCGGGACAGAAATACTATAATATTCTAGAATATTTCTCTCTTTGAGACTACCAAATGGCTTCATTGCGCATGCGCGATGTGGTAAACATTGGAATGGATAAAAGCAACCGAATCAGACTCTCGTCACTCTAGCGCCATCTACCAGACGCAGAATTTCACACTTTTGTGCTTTTATTGCGGAGTACATCACATGCACAACAGTGAACATTGATCATAAATACTAATACACAGTCAGGTATTACATTGGTTAAATACTTGGTTTCACATTTTGGCAACTCCAAATATTTTGAATTTAAAGGGTATAACTAACAGTATAACTCCAGTGAAACAGGGTTTCTAACCAACACCTTTGCACTTTGTTATGGCATGTATGTTTTTTGCATGTGTGCTACAAAAATTAACAATTTCACTTTTAAACAGTTTACATAATTGAGTTATGCACAAAAGTCGGCAAAATTGAGTTCTGGCTAAGAAGTTGCAAAAAAAAGCCCACACGTGAAAATACAAAATAGTCCAAACAATGAAAATAGGGGAGAAAAGAGTTATAACATAACGATACTAGATATATAGTCCAGTTGTTATGGACCTTTGTTTTGGCATGTGTATAACATAACAATACTGGGTTGTTATGGCATCTGTGTCACAAGTTTAACTCACTTTAAAATAGTTTACATAATTAAGTTAAAGACAAAGAGTCTGCAAAATAGACAAAAAGTTGCAAAAAAGACAAGTGAATAAAAAAATAGTTCGAAAAAGTCAAAATATTATAGAAACTAGTTATAAACGAGGATACTAGGTTGATAGTCGAGTTGTTATGGCATCTGTGTCACAAGTTTAACTCACTTTTAAACAGTTTACATAATACAATTCAGTTATAGACAAAAAGTTGCAAAAAAAATGCGAGAATACAAAATAGTTCGGAAATTAAAAATAGAATAGCAACGAGTTATAACATAACGATACTAGGTCGATAGTCGAGTTGTAAAGGTGGTTTCCTTGCCCTCCACCTTGTAACGAGGATAAACATGAGCGTGTGATCCTTCCCAAGGATCTCATCATTGCACAAAATGTCAAGCTGAAAAAATTTATAAAAGTATCAGGTTTAATAAAAATAGTACAGTGGGGGAAGATGGGGCACCTGTTTCGTCTAATTTGATAGTAAACAAAGAACATTTAATGAATTATAAAACCTTATCCCCACAACTCCCATAGACCGTTGTTAATTGTTTAAAACACAATCAGGATATTTGGATATTATATGCTATCTTCCCCCATGCCAAAATACTATATGTGTTAGTATTTTTAAATTTTTTACTGGAAACTCCCAAGTGAAATGAATTGCCTACTATTTAGTGTTTACTATTTAGTTATTTTTTTAGTTTTATTTTTGGTGCCACTTTTTACCACAAATTTAGCTGGTATATTTTTACATTTTGTCGGCCAACTGAATTTCTGTCCACTATTACATAAGTATCTACTGACTAAGTTTTAGTCCGGCGACCAAAAAACAAAATCTAATTTAGACCGCGACACGGCGGCAAGTTTAGTGGATAGAAGAGAACACCGCCTTCGTACAGCAAATACCCAACTTTACTTGGTATAAATACCTCTGAGTGTTGGTGTATTCCAAGTCCAAGATTTTTGGCGAGAAATTTCTTTAAAATTTTGATCGTTGCATGTATGGAGCATTGTAGGAAAGGACGCTTAAGGTGTTTAAGGGAACATGAAGTACTTCGTAGAAAAATATTCACTTGTTCGTCGTATCTGTAATAGAACGGGATACAAAAAGAATAATATATACAATATCATAAAATTAAAAAAATGGAATATTTATTAAAACGAAAAAGTGGGCGAAATTTATAGCAGAACTTAAATATACATACACATTTATTACAGCCCAAATCCTAGGAGATCTCACCCACAAAGAATAGAATAAGCAATGTAAATAATGCTTAACATTTCCCACAAGCCTAATTTGTTTAGCACCAAATAACTGTTTACTAGTTCCAAAAATTATATATATATATATGAACTAAATAGCCATATATATTCCATAGGTAATGTGGTATTACGTATAATTTCTAAACATACCTATGATAACTCTGTTGTTTCCCGTCATCCATCAGAGTTGTGTCTTTCATAACAGTGGGATTGGACATATGAATATCAAATGGAATTGGAAGATTATTTTTATGACAGAACTGAATACGCCGTGACCACTCAGCTGGAAAAAAGTTATTTTATCAAGAAGCTAGAACTATGGAAATAATTAGACAAAAAATTATCAATTGAAAATAGCAAATTACAAATTAACAATTCACATATTTAGTACCATGCTAAAATAAAAATATAATGCTGTTTTTGAAACCGAGATATAATAATAGTAATATTAAATTTTATATATAGTGACAAAAGATATAGTGACAAAATTTTAGGATATAGTGACAAAACAACAGTTGTTTTGACTGTTTAAAATAAAACTTACACTGTTTTAACTTGGGCACTAGTTTCTCCACAATATCTTGCATGGTCCGATCGTATGCTAGATACTGTAGTGGGTAACTATGATGGATCACTGCTTCACACTTCGGACATTCATTTCTTCCGTCTTCCACGTGCGATACGATGCAACTTTTGCAAACTGGGGCGAAATAAAACATCTCAAGACAGCTTGTTAAAAGGGTAATTGTACAGCTAGTAATTGGTGCTTAGACCAAAATAAAGGCAATTTAAGGGGACGTGTTAAACGTGTAATTCTACAGCATATTGATTGCATTGTTGAATAAAACCATGGGTGCTAGTGAAGAATTCTACCCCCACGTTATCTGCTAACTACTAACCCATATAACCAAATCCCCTAATTACCAACCTTTAACAATTATCACCATCATAATCAGAGGGTACTGAAGGATTCTTCACTATAACCAATTCTAAAGCATTAAAGTTATAATTCTAGACAATTATACTTATATACACAAATAAAAACATAGGTGCTAGCGAAGAATCTTTTTAACCCTCAGTCATACCCTCAACAAATTGCCTAATCTGCCCCGGGTTTTTCACTGGTATAACATGTAGTTAAAAATCAATATATTGTGTTACTAGTGTACTTACAGGTATGTAGACATTCTGTTATCGTCGTAGCATCGATAAGGTAACCGTGGCAAAGGTAACACGTTATGTGTTCATTCAGATTACGGAGACGAATTTTTCTGTCCATCTGAACGTCGGTAGACGCACCTATAATGTATAATTACAGTCTTAAAAAGGTTTGCAGGGGCACTACACTGCTACGAACACGTAACAGACAAAATCAAACCAATTGTATAATAAAGTTATAGCAGATATATATTTTGCCTAAATGGCAAAGTCAGTCATGTACAGAATGTTGGCAAATCAGCATTAATTTATTCCCGTAAACTCACCTTTTACTTGCCTTGTAGTTCGCATTGCCATTGCGTGTACTCATTCATTGACAAAAGTAAAAAATGATAAAAATTTAAAGCCCAGGCTAAACTACTCAAGCGTACGAACGAAGACATTCCTTTTGTGTCAACGATAGGGGACAGAAAATGCTTGTCAGATGTACAGCTTTGTAGTTTTACTACAAGCAGAAACATGTACACGATTCATGTAAAACAACATTAGTTTATAATAGGAAAATCCGACTGCCTACTTTAACGTTTAATCATAGCAAGTTTTTTCTCTCTCTAGCATAGGGCGCGTGTTCTTTTTCTAGCATAGGGCGCGTGTTAGAGAACACAAGCTGCAATCATATATAAAACATAACAGGACAAGAGATCACACAGATCTAATGCATGAGCACGGTATAAACTAATTAGCATAGTATTAATTACCCCTATCACTACAATGGTCGACTGAGATCGATCAAAAACAAATCAAAAGTAACCAACAAAGCGGGTTTCAGTCGCCATTGGTGACTGTGGAGCAGTAGATATAATGAATTTAATTGGTGTATTATAACTCATTAAACTTAAGACGTATAAGGATTGAAAGTTTGGTAAAGAATATGTGTAAATACGCTTTGTACAACTCCTGTACCATGTGTTGACATGTAAACTTACACTAGTTAACCTTGTCGTCGCTTTTTTTTTTCGGAACAGAAAATTAAGGCCTTCACTATCGCAAGCTTGTCACTTTCGGACGTACAAGGGTGTTAGGCCGAATCTAGCTTAAATCCCAGTTTCTCCATGACCCCTCTCATACAGAATAGAAGTAGAAAGCGCGCCTGGCTATAGCTCAGAATTAGGCCAAGGCTTAACGCTGCTACTATTGTGAGCGTGTGTGTTCTTGGGTTTTTCCTCCAACTCAATGGTCACTAATGCGTGCTATAAATTATCATTCATACATCACAAAAAATGAAAAATTCTCCCAAAATAATAACCCACAAATACGAGGGAACTCGGTAAGCGGAAACGAGGTGTGTGAAATGGAACAGCCGTGATATAACTGTCGTTCCCCGCCACACAGGAATATTTAAGTTACATAATTCTGCCATGACTTTTCAAAACAACACATTTGAACACAATCAGACCAGTTCAATTTATTTAACACCGAATCACCACTGTACTTCAAATGATCCGCTCATCACCACGTTTATGTTGCTAACTGTTACTTGCTGCAAAATAAATTGAAAGTTGAATTAGCATTTGCTACATTTAAACTTTAGAACTAGTGAAGAGCCCTCCCCTCTTAGCCCCTATTGCCTAATGTGTAACACAAATCACAGTCAATGTTTTACTTGTGTCCTCTTTTTGGCAAAAGTGAAGGATCCTCTGGTACACTATAGATTAGACTGGTGGAAAGTTTTAAAGGTTGGTTGTTATAAGTGATGGGGAGTTAGTAATTGGTGGTTAGCAGATAACGTATGGAGGGATCCTTTACTAGTAACAAAAAAACTTGGAAATTAAAAAATGAACAAACTGCATTTAAACTATAACCCTGTAGTAGGGGTATTCTTACCGAGTTAGACACTGTGAATGACTTGGAAACTCCATTGACAGTAACAGATTGTGGGGAAGATGATACACCCATGATACGCAAGCTACCCATAGTCATGCTTGACATTATGCTCGAGCTACCACTTGCAGATGTGGTCAGTTTGTTCTGTAATGTAAAACACTTCATTTAAAAAAGAATAAATAGACATCAACACTTAAATATAAATGGACATCAACACAAAAAAAATAATAATCACCCACAAAGTTACATGCGTGGTAACTTGTAAGTGGGCATGAGGTGCATGAAACAGAACACCTGTGGTATAACGACAGTTGTTTCCCGCAATGCGAGGATAAATGTTACATCCATTCACACTCAAATACAAGTATAAACTTCAAATAAAAACACAGAATAAAAGATGGGATAAAATATTGCTTACGTTTTGTGCTGAGAAGGTAAACAGTGCATGTTGTCCGCTAAGTATTGGGTTCAAGGTATCTCCCTGATCCCAGTACATTTGCCCAACAGCTGAACCGCTGTCATCCAAAGCAATAATTAATCCGAACGGATTTTTTCTTGATAACTCAGTGTTAGAGGCAGGTTCCTGGGTTGGGATGACATAACCACCTCGTACATGGATGGGAATAGTTCCTATTGGAGCGCTAATGCTGGCGACATTACCTCGTGTACCTAACTCAACACCATTTGCATAGTCGTACCTACACAGCAAGAAAAACTTCAGTATTAGAAGTACTTAATAAATATTATTAGTACTTTTAAATTTTGTGGTAGTTTTAACGACAGGAGATGGGAAATGCAAATAAGATACATGAAATTTAAAAAAACCTTAGTCAAATGCTGTAGCAAAAGTCAATAAAAATATAAAAAGGTGGCTACAATACCATCTTGCATCAGGGAAGTAAGCAGAAACAGAGGTCTCTCCTTGGTACAACACAGGGGAAAAGAGAAGTGCAGGACCCCACATAAATTGCTCGTCGATAGTAATTGTGTTTACGTCATTAATAAACTCAAAAGATAGAGGTCGCACAATACCAGTACCTGGTAAAAGATAATTTTGGCACCAGTGTAAGACAGTGGTTTATTGTTTGTAAAACAGCGCAATATAGCAATGCTAATATGTTTATGCTATATGGGTGAAGTGCTATGGCAAGGCATGCCAGGATATTAGAAAGAGTTGGCTCATAACCAAACCCTTAATGTTATCTATAGCAGAAATATAAAAGTAAAAGAAATGTGATTCTGTTCATATCACGCGGCTGAATTGGTTATTTACCACTGGTTGCACATTGTTTATTTATCTACTATTAAAAATCTAAACAAAATTGAATAGTTTGGGTGCAACAGCCAAGTTTTTGTCACTATTTTCTACACTTTTATCCTTAGCATGTTTCAAGAACTGTTGCTTTGCTGTTGATTCCCTTCCCTTAGAAATTTAAATAACATAATCTTCGCTATCGCTTTGAAAGATAAATAAAAATTATGTTAAGTTTATTAGAAACAGTGTTGCCACAATAGAAAATTATTAGGGTAGTTTTATCACATAATCAGATGTGCAACACTCAATTACCTGCAGTGTGTGCTGTGTAGAAGAGCTCGTACAAATATGGTAGCAAAGTATATCGAGTACGAAGTACTGCCCTCGATCGAGCAGCGAATGCATCCCCCCATGCGGCAGGGTCTTGCTCTTTGTATCCTAACCCATTATGGTTTCTGGAGAACGGGTAGAATGCACCAAGTTCCATCCAACGATCGCAAAGTTCTTCCTGAGCATCACCATTGAACCCACAGATGTCAGCTCCAACCTTAAAATATTGAATTTTAAAATTTAGGACATTAGGAACAATTTATGTTGTTTTTGGGGTAATGGGCCAATAACCTTTTAGCTGCTCATGTATAAAATGTAGCGTATTTCCGACGTTTCGTTTGCCTTCTAGCAGACTTTATCAGGGAATGTAGCGCAACGATACAAGCAAGTGAAAAAAAAACATTATAGAAAAGTAAAACATGATCTTACATAAGGTATTCCAAACATGTTGAATTCCAGCATTCCAATGACTGACATTTTCAAATCATGCCAGTCAGAGTTGTTATCACCAAGCCAATGTGCCGCCCATTGTCCCGACCCAACGTACGTACTTCTGCTAACTACGAATGGTCGCTTACCAGTTGCTGCTGTGGCAGATCTGAAGTGAAATAAATAAATAAATGTAACTTATTTAATGATCTGGTGCAGCGAAAACCTAACCAACAAAAATCAATCCATAACACGTGTTATGGACACGCCTCCGTGCACACCCACGACAGAAAAGCACTGGCATGCCTTAGCCACGTGACTTGCGCAATGTGCCGCAGTCAGCGGGTTTGATTATTAATTGTGTAGTTATGTAGTAATTAGTGTCGCTATGTCGCAATTTAGTGCCCTTTATATACGTGTGTGCTCGCCTTTTCATTCTACAACTTGGCGTCTCAATACAAACCCAAGAACACAACAACACGGGTGTTGTTTTATACACTTTGTGTCTAATTACAAGTTACTACATATGTAACTTAGTCGGTGATTTGATTATTATTTTGGGAAGGATTTCCCTTGACAAAACCTCACCCACATAGAATAGAAACAAATAGTAAGATACTATAAAGGCAATAATAAATTTCTTACAGTATTGTCACATTAGATTGACTCCACCCATACAAGTTATGCACATCGTAATGGTTACCAAGTTTATGCAAATGATCAGGACACATGGTCTTATCCGCAAGTATATCACCCCAGATCTCTGTACAAATATATAAAAAAAAATTTGAAAAGGTTAATGCATTTTGTATGTTTTAAGTTGTAAGATATGTTAAATGAATTTTTTTAAATATTTCATTTTTAAACTAAGCAAATGTAATTGTAAAGCCAACCTTAACTTTCGTTATGCTAATATAACAATTTGCAAAGTTTGGCTCATGAACAGTATTGAACAATAATGTTATAGGATCTTATATTAAAACATGGTTAAAAAAAACCTGATAAAAAAAAGAAAAAAGAAACTAAAAAGCAGAAGAAGAAACCTAGCCGATAAAAAAACTAAAAATTAGAAATAAAAATACTTGATTAAAGAATGAAAAAAAACTTAAAAATAAATCCTGATTAAAAAACGAATTTAAAATTATTTTCCAAACTTGTGTACTTGGTTTATAAGGCGGGTTGTTAAGAGCATTGGTTGCGCAACCACTCGTGCTGCCGGCCACAAAGTTTGCTGGTTCGTTCATATCCTGCGTGAAACAATTTCTATTAAGTAAATGTAACTTGCATTATCCTAGGAAAACGCCAGTCGTTATTACATAATGTACTATTTAAAACTAAAAATTAGTATATCCTGCAATAATTAATTTGATTTAAAACTAAAACTTGGATAATTCATTGATTCTATATTAGTCAGGTCATGCGCAGAGGCATGTCAGTGGACGTGGAAATTAAGCCAGAGTTGGTACATTTCGCCACTACTAGATTAAATGTTTAAAACTGAAAATTTATATATTTTTGCTAATATTTTACAGAAATGAATGAAAATTTGTATAGTAATTAAAAATTAAAGTTTATATATTTTTGCTGATATTTTTAATAAATGAATGAGAACTTGTTTTACATAAAGTAGTTAAATGCACTTACAATCCAAAGTCCATCAAAGTTGATTGTCTTATGGAAGTCTACACACTGATCTGTCCACCAGGTTTCAGTGTCTGGGTTGGTGTAATCTGGAAATGCACATTGACCAGGAGGCCACACCTAAGAGTTTTGAAAAAAGAAAATTTAAAACTTTTTATAAATGGATCAAAAAAAAACAAAACAAATCAAATGAAAAAAAACTTTAATGCAGTGTTTAAATTTTAGGATATATTTATTTAAAAGTTACTACAAAATTTAAAACATTTTTCAGGTCCTTGTCAAGGACAGAATAGAATATAATAAAAGGTGAATCAGAAAATCAAAAACCGAATAAAACCAGTTCTTACTCGTCCAGATGCAGGAGTTACTCCATCTGACTCGGTAACAAACACATTCATCGAAGCTCCTATGTCATAAGGTGGGTAAGTACCAGCTGGGTCGTCTTCAGTGATGCAGGGATCCTGTAAGTGTTTTATTTAAGTTAAAACAGAGGTGTGGGAAATATTATAACAACAATTATAGCAAAGGTGTCACAAAATATATAAAACAAAATGTATTACGAAAATTTCACAAAAAACTATAACAAAAGTGTTGGGGCATGCCAAGCTGGCGATAAGAAACTTCAGGGGTCACCGGCAGTTCACCAAATTGTTACAAGTACTGCATGTATTAGTATTATACTATTAATTGTAAAGGGTTGTGAAAAATGTTAGAAACTTAAAATGGGTCGCTTAAGTTTTGGAAAGCCCTGTCAAAAACAACCAGACTTTAAATTATAAATCACTTGTTTCACCAACACCAACCTACCAAGATAATAATATAATGCTTTCCACCGCTTTGTAGCTGTTTAACATAATCAGGCAAGCCAGCATAGTTGGTATGATCGTAAGTGAAGTCTCTTCGTTCATCCATGTAGTCAATATCACCATACTGAACGTCCTGTGGTTTAAACATGGCATAAATAGATGTTTCATTATAATATGCATATCATATATATATATATATATTAATACACATTTAAGATTGTTATAAAGTGTAAAAATCAATGCCATCATACTAAACATCATGTAGTTTGAACAGACAACACGCAACTTGGACAAGCTATAATTAGTGACTCCAAGCTCAATATGATACTACAATTATAATACGATATTTAAAAAAAATATGTTACTTGCGATACTATATAAAAAATATGATGAATATGATACTATAAAAGTTTTCTTTACATAATATTGCTCCAAATCAGTGTTATAAAAGAAATATATATATACCATTGGGATATCATAAGCATCCATTCTTGCCACAGTGGCCTTCACAACATCCAAGCTTCCGTAACCATAACGACAAAGCTGGAATCCAAGGGACCAATATGGGGGCATGAATGGAGTTCCAATGGCAGTGTTATACTGTTCAATTACACTGTTTGGTTCTGGACCAAGGAAGACATACATGTCCAATACACCTCCTATAGTTCTGTACACAACGCCAGGTGCTGGTGTCAAGGTCACATCTGTATTTTTATTAATGTAAATAATTTTTGTCAAGGTAAAATCTGCATTGAAAATAATCTTTAGATCTGTATTATAAATATTAAAAAAAATCTAGGTCAGGGTTTTTATTTGCACTTGTGTAATTTATTTGTTTATATATATTTATCGAAGTTTGCCGACTTGAAAAAATGGATGAATGCAACTTTTTTATTCTTACGTGGCAGTAAACAACAGTTATAAAAAAACACGGGTCTTCTGTTTCATACACCTCATGCCCACTTACAAGTTACCACGTACATTACATTTATTTTCAGTAGGAGATGTAATTTAGTTATTAAAATGCACTTTCTCAATAAAATGATCTTCTTTTTACTTTTTTTAATTTACGTTAAACAAATAAATGATCTCGATGTAACCAAGCAAACTTATCACCTTGTGCATTGGAATTGAGGAAAAGAACTCCGTGAGATTTTCCATCATCTTCAACAGATACATAGAATGGGTGAGTCCCATAGAGATTTGCACCAGGATCTGGGGGTTGGTCCCTCGCGTACATTCCAAAGCTCTCCCATTCAAATGTGTGCTACAGAAAAAGGACGGAAAATTAAAAATGAAAAACTGCTGTCACAAAAACAAAAAATCACAAAATTGGAAAAAAGAAAAAAAAAAGTTGAAGCTTAATAAAAATCATAAAACATTGCTTAAATAGGCGTCCACACTTTTTTCCCGTTACTATGCAACTCAAAAATATCCAGAACCTTCTACTTAACAGATTTTTAATTTTAAATTTTGGTGGAATGTGTTAGAGGTTGTTCGTTATGGGTTATTAGTTGGAGGTTAAAGGTTATAAGGGCTAGTAGTTGGTTGTTACGTTAAGAAGTTAACAGATAACTTAGTAGGGGATTCATCACTAGCAGCATCTTTTTTGTCCAACTCACAGCAAGCGTTTGATGTTCTTGTTCACCGAACCCATACATTGTTTTGGTTGGAACACGAGTTGCGATCTGCAGGAACTGATTACTGAAGGTCAAACCACCTAATGAAGTATCGAGTAGAACAGCTCCGGTGGATTGTCTGATCACCTAAAGATTGTATCAAAAAGTAAATTTAAAAAAAACAATGCTATTGTGTATGGGTCAGGGTCTAATGAGTCAATAAACTGTGATTTTTTTTCAAATTCAAAGACTAGTGTGCCATTGAGCTAATGGGCCAATCTTAGGATGGCATGCCAGGTTTTGGGACTTCACAAATACAAAATAGATGAGCACCAGGGCACCCTGGGGAACCTGGAATAAAGCCATGTTGTCCTGTGTCTTAATGGCAAAATTGTTATATTTTTTAGAACTTAATATGTGTTATAAATTCTCACTTTAAAGTAAAAAGAAGGATCATTGAAAAACTGTATATCATAAAGTGGGTTTGAAGGGGGGCTTGGGTCTGCTCCATTGATTGTAAGAGGAACCTCAAATCGATCTTCAGAGGAATCGTAAAACTTAATGTGGATTCTGGAAATGTTAAAACATAATGTAATTTTACAGAAGTTTTATAAAAATAACGCAACAAGACAGAATGTTTAAAAAAAACAATGTTTCAGTAGTGTTAGGAAAATAGTGCAACGTGACACATGTTATGAAATATGAAATGTTATGAAACAATTTATCCATGTATAAGAAACCTCTAATACAGACATTCCATTGTATATAGTTTGGGGTTAGTGAGGACCTAGGATTTAGGATACATTTGGCCCAAAAGTTCATACATACCTATAGACAGAAGTTTTGGATCTTTACTTTGAAATGGCCACCAAGTGCTTTTTTATTCATAAATAGTATTGGTTTAAACTTTTAAGGTAATGGGCCAAATCTGGCTTCAATTTCAGGTCTTTGACAAAGAGTCAAAGACCACACCCATATAGAAGAGTCTAATTACTTTTGTAGTTGAAGAGACAGTCATGCAACTTTTAAACAAGAAAAACAGAACACCTGGACTGAGTATCGAAAGTAACATCCAGCGTCACTGTGTCTACATCATCACCAAATAAAGTAGAAGTGTGGATTCTGTTAAGAGTTACACGATATCCATTGTAGGTTGCAACAGGGGTGCCTTGCATTGAGTACCCATATTGATCATTCTAAATACAAGAATGAATGAATGTAACTTGCGCTAATGAATGAATGAAAAAATCCTCGCATGGCCGGAAAAAAGACAATCGTTTTAACACAGGTGGTTTGTTTCATACACCTCGTATCAGCTTACCAGTTATCATGTATGTTACCTTGTGGGCGAACATTTTATTTAACCCATAACCTTTGGGTTAAAGCGTGCTAACCACGGCGCCAGACTGCTGCGTAGGATTATTTAACTTGCAGTTTCATCTGCTAGCAGCCAACTGGATCAAGTACATTAAAGTCACAACAACAAGTACATAACAGCTGTTCAAACTAATGTAGTTTATTATTGGCAGCAGACTTTACTTTCCCAGGCCTAAAATAAACACATATGTGAAAAAATGTGAAAGAGCAAACAAACACTTGTGAAGGTTTATTTATAGCACGGTTTTTGATAAATGTGTATTTAAAACACCGTTTTTTTATATAGAGATGTATTTAATAATACACTATTTCCTGACAAAGGTCTGTTTATCATTCTAACATGTTAATTAGGTACCGATGCATTCAATTTTAACTTTTTATACTTTTGTAATTATTTTTTACATGGTAATTTCTTTTTACTTTGTTATTAATTTTTACACGATATTATATTTTACATGGTATAGTAATTAATTTTTACATAGCAGTTTATTTTTACGTACCTGAAAATAGCACATTGGGGCATTTGGAGAGTTGGTGTTTGCAAAAGCACATGATCTTTCAGTGCAAAGAGATGGAGAGAAACCACCTTCAGGAATGCAATTGACTCTTTCATCATCGTCAATACCTTCTGGAAGATTGGTTGTGTTGAAAAAACACCATGGTACGCCATTAGTATTGCTCTCGCACCAAATGCAGCCAGCACTCTGTGAAATACAACCAAACAATAATTGTTATAGTTTACAGTAAAGTTTGTACTAAAATAACATAACATCTATCAACGAATACAATCACACAAAAAATTGGTAACACTGCATTAATTACAATGCCCTAGATAAGTTCAGAACTTATATTTTGGCTTTTTAGGCAAGAAGACACTAATGTTATTTTGCCCCGATGAAAACGACCTGAATAGGACGTCGAAACATGGGCCAGCACAATTTTTGGAAGAACAGTAAAAAAATAAGTCTAATACGCCCGGTAACAACAATATATATTATAAGTTCTGAACGTTTTACAGTGAAATTTTTATTAAACTTGATTCAATTAAAAAAATTGTAGCACATTATCTTAAATAGACGAAAGTCATACCTCACATCCAGATTGAGAAGCTCCTCCACCAGGATAACAATCGATTCTCTCGGCTTCTGGGATGTCAGAAGGACATCCAGTGTCTGGATTGGTGGGTTCACAATTGCACCTGTTGTTATAGTTTTGTTTAAGTGTATTAGATTGGGGTAATGGGCCAAATCTGACATAATTCCTAGGTCGACCTCCGTCATATAGAATATAAGCGTACATTTATCTCTTTAACATAACATAATTTTTGTAAAATTAAAGTGAAGATCAAGTTATTTAAATATAAAAGAGAAGGAAATCAACAGCAAAACAACAGTTGTTAAAACACGGTATGGATAAAAAGTGTGGAAAAAAGTATCATTTAAAAAGCTTGGCTGTTGCACCTAAAATATATTAATAAAAACACATTTTTTTAATTTTTCGCAGCCCATGGCTTCTCTCTCAGACTTAAAAAAGTAAGTATATCCCCTTCTTTGTTGCACTCAAAATAATACACTAACCTCCATCAGGAACAAGGCACCATGGTTCATTTGGAACATTAGATGGACACCATAGACAACCACGGTCGTAACAACCGCCTTCACTGGACCCAGCTTCAGGGTAACAATCTACTTTGTTGCTGCATGAACTACAGGACGAGCAGCCTTCCCCTGGAGGCGCTGCGTGAATCAGATTTGTATAATTTAATGTCTTATTTTAAAATCAGAAGGTTAATATTAGAAACATAGCAGAGTATTGAATGTTAATATATTGCTGCATAGATTAAAACGCATAATTTAACAGTTTAAGCTAATTCAGTTAAGCAGAACTTTGAATATTTTTAATACCAGTACCTGCAGTCGTTGCATCATCGTAAAAACACCACGGAGGGCCTTGAACTGACGCTTCACACCACATACAACCTCTGCTATTACAGCTCGCTTCGTTGGATCCAGACTCCGGGTAACAATCAACTCGGCTCCATTCCGGGACCGTGGATGGACAAGTGGCCGCTGTGTAGCCTAATGCAGCTTCACAGCTAATGGCAAGGACTAACCACCATAAGAAATGCATGGTTAAGCGAACAAATGGTGCAAATGTGGTCCATGGGATATATATATATACCTGAGATACCATGGGAGAATAAGCAGATGTTGTATGTCAGCAAAACAAGTTATGTAACCTATGCTAGATCAGCAGAACTTCTTTAAACATTGCCAAACACTCAAAACTCCAATGCAAGAACTTTATTTTCATACCAGCCAAAAAAGCAGCGAAAACACAAAAGGATTCAATATTCTGTCACCTTTTTTCAAAGTCAAACCCAAAAACCAATTTAATAAAATTTGTCATTTGTTTAAGCAAAAATAAGCTCCCAAAACAGAAAATTATATATCTACAATACACATGACAATACAAATCAAGATTTTCCATGATTTTAACGACGACTTGAACGCCAATCATCACGGCGATCATCTTTCTTTGGTGGTGGTTGATCTGACCGAATCCTAAAACAAGGAAGTTTTTGTTTTTCTAATTAAAAAAGACATAAAAGGTAGAAATAAACATGACAAAGATACAATTTGGTTAAATTTAAAAAGGCATACCATGTTTACTGTTTAGTTTTTATAATTAAATAAAAGCATAAAGGTATAAATATAACAGTTTATCTATTTAAAAAAAGGAAATGAAAGGTTTTATTCAACTAAAAAAGGCATAAAAGTTAGGTTTATTTAACAAAAAACAAAAGTTTACCTTGGGCGCCATGCTCCAGTAGAAGGGGTTGTCGTTCTTTCCTTTGGTTTCCAAGCTTGGCTATCTCCCTCCTTTTTAGAGTCTTGATCCGAAGCATCCCGTCTCCATGCTCTCCCTGGCGATCCACGTCGCCCAGGAGGAGATCTCCGTCTCTCTGGCGATGCATTACCGGGAGGGGACACACGACGGCCAGGAGGAGAGCTTCTTCTTCCTTGAGGAGATGTTCGACGAGGAGAAGGGGATCTGCGCCTCCAGGAATTCTCTTCCCTTAAAAACAAAAATATTTTTAAAAAATTCTGTTACCTCAAAAACAAAAATTATTTACAAATTCTTTCTATCAAAACAACAAATGTTGGTTAAAATAATTTTTTTCTATAAAAAAATCTAATTGTTATATTAATGTAGATAATCTTTTAGTGAACCATCCAGTAAAAAACAGTGTATTTCCGAGAATTTATCCGCCAGTATTAATAGGCTTACGTTTATTTGCCCTTCCATTTACAACGTTCCCAATAATGCATTAAGGGCTTTCTGATAAATTACTTGGTTTACCACTATAATTATACCAGAATTAAATATTCGTAACACACATGGCTAAACGGCTATTTTCTACGCAAGTGATGCCATATATTTGTTCACCTGGTAGGAGCACCTCTGGGTGATGGTCGATCTGCTTCTCTTTGGACAGTACGAGGACGCCAAGCTCCTTGGGATGGTGGGGATCGGTTTCTTCCACTACAGGAGGAAGTTCATTATAAAATTCTGTTTAATTCTATACGGGTTAGGAACTTAGAATTTAGCCGAAATTGGGCCATTACCCAAATAATGTGACTAGTTCAATTCTATATTGGTGAAGACCTGGGGTTCAGTCCAGACCTGGCCCATTCCAACAACCTTGTGCGTCCGAAAGTGACAAGCTTGGGATAGTAAAGCCCCTTGTACTAGTTCAGACTTTGGGATCACTGGGTTGAAACAATGCCAGTTACGTGTATTGCCCAAGAACGCATACACCCAAAATAATATTAAGAAGGAAATGAACCACTTTTTGGGATAATGGACAATTCTGGCATAAACCAAAGAACCCTTGGCATGCTTACCCTCAAAATTGCTTACCCACAAAATACAAATAAACCTTCCCACTTACACATCGCGGGTAGGAGGACCTCTCCTCCAAGGCTCTTCCGACCGTTCATTTCTCGTATCTCCTCTTCCCCACTCTCCTCTTTCACGAGGAGCATCGCCTCCTCTTCTCCATGCTCCTCTATCCGCATCGGTTTTCGGAGTGTCCCGTCTCCAAGCAGTTCGCTCCGGAGGTCTGTAGAAACTATTTGTATTACCAACAACTTTTTAATTTAACCATACACAAAGTAACATACATAGTAACTTATAAGCGGGCATGAGGTGTATGAAACAGAACACCAGTGTTGATGACTGTCCTAGCCCCACCACAATAAGATATAAGTTACGTTCAATTATATTGACACCAAGCATACCTTTCAGACTTGGTAGAAGCAATGTTTCGTTCCCTAAGAATCCTTTCTTCAATTTCTCTCTCTCGTTCACGTTGTAGTTGCTCTTGGTGTTCCAACGCAGCCATCTTTGCATTGTACGCTCTCTTCTCTTCTTCTTGCTTCTCTAACTTCATCCTTTCTTCTTCTTCTCTCTCTGTTTAAAAATTTCATAAACTAAATGCTTTCAAAAATTCATTGCTACACACACATATATTCAGTTGAGCGTTCCAAATAAAAAAACTTATAAAATAAAACAGTGCCAAAAAGTCACCGCTACACGATTATATAACTTATATAGATGACCTAAAATTTATCCCAAGAAACTTACTTTTCTTGATCTCTTCATCTTTCCTCCTCTGCTCTTCCTCCTCCCTCTCCTTCAACCACTTCTGCCTCCTCTCCTCTTTCCTCGCCGCTCTTCTCTTTGCCAACCTGACAGCTCGTTCTTCAGCAAGCAACTTCTCATAAACAGCAAGTTTCTCCTAAACGAAGTAAAACACCAATTAAAACATTCATTTCTTCAACATTTTGGCCAAAAAATTGTACAAGATGGCAAGACTGGCTACAAGACAAAACAAAGAAAAAATAAATTTTAAAAGATTCAATCACTCAAAATTTTGTCACAAATCCTGTACGAGCTGACAGACTTGCTACAAAGCTGGGAAGAACAAGTTATTTTTCATCATCTCCGATTCTAAATGAGGTTTTTTTGTCGTTTCCAGTCTCGTATCATACTTGTCAACTTGTAAATTTAAAATTTGTAAAGGGCTTAAAACCTGATATATTGCACTTCTTGTTTGTCGCAGATGATCGAGAAACGCTTCCTTGTCGTCATTCATGCGGATCATTCGCTTCTGATGTCCGAGGGCAAGTTCTTGCTCTTTCTTCAGGTTGATAATCTATAAATAAATCCCATGAATTGTACCGAACTACAACACACAGAACTATTAAACTATATACAAATTACTTATCGAGCATATTAATTATGTTAAAAAACTGAGACTCTTAAAATATTTCTACATATCAAGAAGTCTTAAATTGAAAATGTTCCAGGATTATAAAATGCAAGTGATACAACAGAACCACAGGCATGGTAAGATCCTGTGTTAATCTAGCAGCTAGTTCCAAGGTAGCACACAACATCAGTACAAGTTGTTGCCAAGGATAGTAACTGCATAACCGGATCCCACACATTCCCATATATAATCAAAAACTTAAACATAGAACTGAAATTACAGCTCTGAGGTCTAAACAACATCCTTTAAAACAAAAAAAAAACAAAAGCTATTTTAAGCATCAATGAAAAAGCTATGGTATCACTTTTTGTGGATGTGTGAGGTCCTTGAGCCTAGGATTTAAGCCAGATTTGACTCTTAACATCATAATTATTATTTATGCATATTGTGTCACACAAATCTTTGTACCCCCTCAAGATTAAAATTCTTCAAGCTTTGAAAGTTACCCACGCATATTCATATCAACATTAATCCCAAGACTTAAACAACATCATTTACCCTTTCGTAATTAATATCACAATTAGTAAACATACTGTATGACACAAACACTTCTACATTTTTATTATTATTATTCTCCAACCTACTCTCTCTAACTAAATGTTACCATAAACACATATTTTCATGTCTAAAATTAATCCCAAGATATAAACAAGGTCCTTTACCTTTTCTTCTTCCAGTTTATCCCACAACTCGGCATCCTCTTTAATCTTATGCTTGAACCTTTCCTTCAACAAAGGGATCTCCTCCAAACGCTTAGCTCGCTCGAAATAATCAACCTGGGTAGAAATAGCATAACATAAGTTGGCATTGAATTCGTTGGTGGTGTACGTTCGGGATAAGTGTTTAGACCATGTGGGACTTGGGCACCAAACCTGGGGTGGCAGGGTAGGCAGGCTAACCCTGAAACTGCCTGCATCATTTTAAAGTAAAAAAAGAGATTTATTTTATGGTGCAGATAGTTTATTATGCTTGCTAAAATATATATTTTTACAGCCGTCTAAAGAATATTGTTTTTAAATGCAGACTAAACCATAGAAGACTATAATAGAATTAGTAGGAGTATTGTACATCAACTTAACTAGGGCGAGTTATACAACCCACCCACTCTCTGTGATGCAACAAAGCAGCAATTCACGCTCGGAATCAAAACGATCACGAAACGTGAAACACAAACTTTGTAAGTTTAATTTCCCAACAACGTAACACTTGTAAGCTACAACAAGCCAAACAAGCTGACTGGCCGTTGAGACAAAAATAAGCACAAAATGGGCCATTTTGCCCTAAATGCGAGGACTAATGGCATGCCACGCTATGGGCCTCACCCACAAAGAAATGAGGCACAAAATCACTGATTTTCTGATCAATTTTTAAACATAACGCACCACTTTTAGGACTCTTGTCCCTTGTAACTAATTACAAGACCCTCGAATGCAGTCACATTAATTACATCGAATTACCTTTTTCTCTTGAGCTTTCAAGCGATCTTGTTTCTCCTTCTTCTCTTTTTCCATGGTCGCCATCTGTCTCTCCATCAACTCATCAGGATCGATCTGGTTGAAAGTCTGCAAGAAAAGAAAAATTAAACTTTTCCTAAAAGTTTCCAATTTAAATATTGCGAATCGTTTTAACCATTGTTAGGTTTCTATGTCGCTGTTTCTAATGCGGAACAGTATGTAAATACAAGTTATTGCAGTTATGGTTTGTCTGACTAGCTATTCAGTGTTAAGGTCAAAATATTGGAATTTATGCTGTAACATTTTTGCTTATAACTCGCACCCGGCAAATATATTCATTCAACTCTCTTCGTTCTTTAAATATCATGATCTTCGCAATCGTTTTCGAAAAGATAAGTAACCAATATTTTATTAAGTTTATCACCAACCTCCAAATCAATGTCCTTCAACATCTTCTGTCCAATCTCGCTCTTCCTAATCATTTCCAGACGATCGCTCGCGTTCTTCCGTTTTTCCTCTTCATCTGCATCTTTCCTCCGTTGCGCTTCTCTCTCTTTTTGCTCCTTGCTCAACCTCTCTTGCTCCGCAGCCTTCACCGCCTCCTCCTGCTCCTGGATTGCTCTTTGCTCCTTCAGCTCCTAAAAAACGAATTGAAAATCAAATATAAACCACCAACAAGCATATCTCAAAACCAATAAAATTATAAATTGAAAGGGCGGGATTTCAACTTTCATTTTTCATTAAAAACTGATGGAACTATTTAAAAATAAAGTTTTCTTTCTTTTTAGGAGTTTTGTTCCAGGAATATAAAATGCAAGTGATACAACAGAACCACAGGCATGGTAAGATCCTGTGTTAATCTAGCAGCTAGTTCCAAGGTAGCACACAACATCAGTACAAGTTGTTGCCAAGGATAGTAACTGCATACAAAACAAAATACACCAAAAGATATCTCGAAGAGGCATTTCGAAAAAAAGGAAGAAAATGTTTATATATATAGAGAGAAAGAGAGAAAGAGAGAGAGAGAGAGATGCTCAAATGTGATCTAAAAACACCAACAAAATGAAAAACGTTTGTGTATAAAAAAATCTCACAATAAAATATCTACAGCTTTAATATATGACACAAATACTTTACCTTCTCATGATTAATATGCTCCAACCTTTCTTTTCTTTCCTCAATGACAAATTTACGTTCAAGTATTTTCTTGTGTTCCTTGCCCTGAGTTTTCAGGTGATACGACAACACAGTTTGTTGCTGTTGGTCGATCTCATTCTGTGAGGAATATGTAATTCATAAGATGATGAACGAATAAAACATGAAATGTAATTGTGGAAAACGTTAGTTTATTCAATATTATCTGTTGTGAGAGTTGTGAGACGCTGTTTTAATGTTTTTGTTAAAAAAATTCTTCTAATTTCTAACACACCACTATTTATTTTACATTATTTTTATTATAACAATTGTGCTAATTGCTAATTTTTAAGCCTAAGCAGCATTTAGGGTAAAACTCTTAAATAAAAGTTCCGCATTACATTAAGCTTATGGGGTAATGGGCCAATTCTGGCCTAAATCCTATGAACCATAGCATACCAGCTCCCAGACCTCTCACATATAGAATAGGATACATTAAACTTTGAACAAACCCACAACATTGATGTGTCCTACCTTATGTGCTTCCCCATTAAGCATCTGGTTCGCCACCAGCAGTGCGCGCGCCATGGTGTTAAATCTGTCAGATACTCGCTCACTTGGGAGGGCTTGAAGACGGTTAGTTTCGAAGAATTCATCCTCCACGTAAAGTGGGGATGCGTTTAGGTCGGTTCCAAAACTTAAAGCCCCTCGGTTGTGGTCGAGTCGCACCTGTTAAAGGGATGAGGTTATAAAGAGGGAAATGTTTTAAAAAATTACAAAAAAGTGTTCCAAGTACAGTAAGGAAATGAAATTATACTTTGGCAAGTGTTTCTAGTTAAAGCATTGTAGATAGGTTCTTTGCTAGAGTACTGTTTTGGACCGCTGGCCACACAATGGCCATGGGTATAAATTTGCTAAAGACTTCTGTAACCAAGACATTAAGTTTAGAACTAAAAGTCTTTATAAACACTTCTAGTTAAAGCATTGTAGATAGGTTCTTTGCTAAAGTACTGTTTTGGGCCGCTGGCCACACAATGGCCATGGGTATAAATTTGCTAACGACACTGTAACCAAGACATTAAGTTTAGAACTAAAAGTCTTTATAAACACTTCTAGTTAAAGCATTGTAGATAGGTTCTTTGCTAGAGTACTGTTTTGGACCGCTGGCCACACAATGGCCATGGGTATAAATTTGCTAAAGACTTCTGTAACCAAGACATTAAGTTTAGAACTAAAAGTCTTTATAAACACAAGCGTTGACTTAAAAGAACTTTTTGCCAACTCTAGCCCTGGTCCCCATGGCATGCCACTCTGTAAGACCTTACCCATAAAGACTAAACATGGTCATAATGAAGTTGAGGATTCACCTGGAGTTGGCCGTTCCTTGCTGCATCCACGATGATCCTCTCCAGTTGGAAGATGGAGCAGAATGGAACGAGTTTCCGAAGATGAGAGAATTCAATGGTCTGATAAACTTGTGAGACCTGGAAAAATATAAAAAACATAAAAATATGCCTTTTTTTATTAAATTTTACATTTAGTCAAAAACAAACTAGGTTGAAAACGCCAGATGAGTCACTTTTTCTACAGTATGCCCGGTATCAGAAGTAATACAATATAAATCAGATTACCAGAAAATCACATTTATTTCAGTTTCAAACTTTTGTGTAACTGATCATTTAGAAAACACAAGAAACTTTTTTAGTGAATTGTAAATTCAGTTTATCATACTAAACCCTATATTTGGGGTAAACATTTGTGTATCTGATCAGTAAAAAAACAAAAACAGTGTATTTATAACTTGCCTGTTGGAGAACTTTAGAAACCACAATCTTCTGTAAGTATGGGATGTATTGGACCAACTCTGGTTCCCTAGTTTGTTCTTTAATCCATGACAATGTACCAGACACCCTCTCATAAAGTTTACGAGGATGGAAATCAACCTCCAACCACTGGTACAGCTCACGGATTTGCCGTGGTACGTATTGTAACAGGTTGAATTTCAGCTGTAGAAAAGAATGCACTCCATTATACAAAACTAACGAAATGGGGCTGCGTTTAACAATCGTCTAAGTTCTGACAGGGTTGTACACTACACTGGAGACTATTTTACCAAATCTTAGCAGAAGCGTGATATGGATTGTTTCAGTTATGGATTAATTAGGAAAAAATCGATTTTTATAAAATTTTATTGCCATTTTATTCGGGGTAATGGGCCAATCTTGGCCTAAATCAGAACCCATGGCATGCTATGGAGCTTGGGGTAACCGGACCTCACCCACATAGAATAAAATAGCTTTCTTATTAAACATATGAATGTACATCAGCTTGACTAGGGCCAGTTATACAACCCACCCACTCTCTGTGATGCGACCAAAATAACTTTGAAACTTAATTTACCAACAACGTAACACTCTGAAGCTACATCAAGCTAAATGAGCTGCCTGGTCGTTGGGTGTTTGGGGGGGAAAATCTAAACTTATTTAAATTTACAAAAGGTGCTGATGGGAAAAATATATCCAAATATCCTACTAGTTGAGCTTAGCCTTTCAAAGTGAAATAGAGGTTGAATTCTACAGAGTGTGGTACACCATAGGACCTGAGATAATAGACCCAGATTGGTAATACACCCATTACGGCATATAGCCTATGTTTCAAAACAGTATAAGTAATGAAAAAATCTGGGCAAAAACTTGGCCTCAAGGACCTCACCTATATAGAATAAAAACTCTTTGAATTAAAGAAAAACAACGACTTACAAAGTCATCGATTAGCGAACTTCTTGTTGGTGGGCGATCCAAGCCAAGTAGTTTCGACAAATTGAGATGTTTTTCAATAAGTGCTCCTTCCATATCTAACAGTTTCCCAATGCCATGTTTTTGTTCGGTGATCGGGATCGCTAATGTGGCAACCAACATAAGAGAAGCCATTCTGAGGGTCAAGGGATATGTTTTACACAAAGGCATATCCAAAGTAAAAATATAATTAAATCTTAAATCTCTGTCTATTATAAAAAATTTTTATATACATAAACACAAAATTAAATTTTGTACACTTTTTGGCAGAAAAGTTAGTGTTTTGATCAATTAGCTTACTCTCAAAGAAAAAAAAAGGTGTCATAAAAGGGCCAAAAAATAAACAGTTTCTATAACAGCTGAAAAATAATGAGTTGATCATCTGCATACCTTGTCAGATCATCAATCGAAGGATTTCGTTTCATGTCCTTGGTGAGGTGGAACAACCGATGTCGTGTGCAGGCATGAAAGAGCATGTTTTCAGCTTTCCAGAAGACAAGAGAAAGTTTGTTGTTGAAGTTAGCGAGAGTTTGTGGTTTTGGTGGACGCTTGGACAAACTCATTAAGTAGTGGATGTCTTCAACTGCCTTGAAAGCTTCCTATGGGATAACTTGTTAACATTTAAGTTGCTTTCGATACATATCAGAGTTTTTTTATAAATAATCTTTTAGCGGGCAATCTGATATAAATTGATTCATAGATATGGTCTTGCAGGATGGCAGATGAAACAACGAAATACAACTTTTTTCATACCAGAGCCGTTAAAAGATCATTTACATTATGCCCGAGAGCAAAAGTAACAGAATATTTGTCTTATTGTTCAGTCAGATTGAAAAATATAGAATGTTTAAACACTTTGTTTGTAACATTAGCAATCAAATAATCATTATTTTCTGACATAATATAACAAAATTTGACCCCACAAACCTGCCAGAGTTCGATCTGTATCGCTGCGTCCAACTGAGCAATCCTCGTTTCCAGGTGAAGAGCTTGCGTCTCTGGGTTCGTGAGATTTACCGAGAATTGAGTTCCGTGACGTTGTTCACTAAGCTTCACGTGATTACGAAGATTGTCACACAACTTACGGAACTCCGTACGACGATCGTAGTTCAAACAGAACTTGAAAGCTGGTGGAAAAAACAAGAGTTGAATTATTACAAATAGGCTATATACATAAAACTCAGTAGTGTTACTGCCAAGCATATAAAACGAGATTTGAAAGGAATTTAAAACACTGTTACCTTAATAAATGCCAGAAGAACCGTTTTAGGAAACAAATCTAAAGTCAACACTTTAACAAATAGGTAAAATTAAAACAAATGTTCCACCAATTCACTTGATTTGCCAGTGATGTTTTCGTTTTTTTTTTTTACTTTTATTACTTAAATGATTTTTCCGATGACATACCCTGCTGAGCAATGGTGTGGTACAGGCGTTCCACACGGCAGTTGTTGCGCAACAAATCCAAACACTGCCGATAACTCTCCCATAAATACTTTACCCACGGGGTAAGCATCAAACGATCGGTTCGATCCTGCGTGTCCTCACCAGTCACTGCGCGCAGCAGCATTCTAAAGCAAAATGTCAAAAAGTTAGGAATTGCGTTAAAGCAGGGAGCTTTTATAAAATTTTATCGGCTTTTTTATTAAACATATAAATGTACATCAGCTTGACTAGGGCCAGTTATACAACCCACCCACTCTCTGTGATGCGACCAAAATAACTTTTAAACTTAATTTACCAACAACGTAACACTCTGAAGCTACATCAAGCTAAATGAGCTGCCTGGTCGTTGGGTGTTTGGGAAAAAAGATTTACCCCAAATTTACAAAAATGACAGCCAATAATACCCTGTCTGCTCAATTTTGGTAATTTCCGATAAAACGTACAGGCTATTATTTTTAATCCGCCTAATAAATTGAAGTGTCCAAACTTTTTTACTTTTTTTTCCTGTCTGTGCCAGTACAGACTGTTAATTTTTAGTATGACCGACAAAATTGAAGTTTCCAATCTCACCCCTCTGGCGATTCAATCATATCCAAATCCTCCACAAGTTTAAGCGCAGTTTCTGCCGATTTCTCCCGAGCTTCCTTGGTTTTCTCTTCAGCCAGATCAAGGTAATGGGTGACGGCATCTTCCAATGACTTGGTGTTCACCTTTTCAATTACTTGTATTAAATAAGGGGTTAGGCTGGTGGAAAGTGCAAGAGGTCGTGAGATGAGAAGCTACACCTCACTTTAGCGAATATATACCCTATGGATTACAGGGAGGCACACTAAGTTCTTCGGATGTACCATGCACGTTAAAAGATCCTATTTTCATAAACATGTTTGCATTTAAATTAAACATACATTACATAATGTCTTATCTTTTCCAACATACTTAATTTAAATAAAACTCATTTTTTAATCACTTTGATTAACTTACCTGCTGGCAGATGATCTTATACTGGTAAAGTCCCTCCTTAGCGGCTTGACTACGTCGCAGATCAACGCAGAGGTCCAAATACTGTCGTATGATCGGCTCATGCACTTTTTGCCACGTGCGATGTTTTTTACTGCGCAACACATCGCTCAAAACGTCCAAGGCAGGCTTTAGTTTGCCAACATCAAGAAATTCTATGGACAAAAAAACGTTTAAACAAAACCGTATGTTTTAAAACGTTAAAAGGAACTGCTAACATATGGTATTAAAATATAAGATAAAAACTTACCGTGCGCCTTCCGAAGGGCATTTTCAGGCCTCTGAAAATACTCAGGCATATTTGACAACTTTTTAGTCGCTTAGCTCTGACCTAAACAGATATATAAAGTTAAAACATTTCCGAAATCGCGCAGCAAAAAAAGAAATTAATTTACCACCACATGGTCGGACTGTGACCATAGATATCTAAACATATAGATAGGAAACTAAGGTCACGTGACAAGTGATTTTTGCACTTTAACTGCTAATTTCCGAAATATTATTATTTAAAAAGAAACAATTTACGTTAATATCAATATTTTTCTTTATATTTGAAAGTTTCACGTTATAATATAGTACTTTGTTTGAATTATCAACGAAAAACCAGTTTCAGACGCTTCACGCTTGACTGGATCTGGTATAAACAGATCGAACGCATTAAATCAGTCCAGTCTGCAGAGTATGACACGTCGCACGTGTATGCGCAAACTTTTAGTTTTGAACAATATCTTATATATTCTGCAGACTGGAATTTATTTACGTTGCTTCAATGTGTCAAATGGCTTACATTAAATATTAAGCAAATATTCTCAAACAGATACATAGAATATAACAGGAAATTTAAATTTCATAATGTGCAGCAATTTAAAGGAAGTCAGAGAAGCGTTGCTTGAGCTTGAGCAAGTTCGTGTCACATTCACCTGTGAAAATTGTAGTGCTTCATTTTATGATCCATACGATTTAACCATTCACAAAGAGAGTCACAACAAAGTTGATACTACAGACGACGAAATAAGATTGATATACCAGGCAGCCCTTACAGCATCCACTTCTATAGGTATTGTAATTCCAGAAAAGTATTATTCAATGCCACAGCAGTCATACAAAACCATCAAAGATTTAGTTGGAAACTACAAACAGCATCAGAATTGTAAAAAATTGTACATGGAGTATAACAAGCTTTGTATGAATGCAGATGAAAATCTAGGAATGCCACAACACTTGGCTGCTCAAATTTTAATAAAAATTCTGGATGCAATCGCAAACCAAAAAAACAAAAACACACAACATACCAATGCTGCTGGTTACAATATCGAGAACATAGGCGAACGTGATCTAGGTATGTATATAAAACTCTAAAATTTTCATTTGTTTTCGGAGCTGTGAGTTTAATAAATAATTATATTTCAGAAATACTTGAATATATTAGTGGATTCTTAATTAAAAAGGCCATACAACATTACAAAACCCATCACCAAATCATTCTTTAAACATTCTGTCAAGATGAGCCAAGTTATAAATTTGTTTCTGCAATGAGAAAATCGGAAAATGCATTACACTGTCCTAATTCTATTTTTAAAACATTCATGAATAAAGTTTTTATGTTGTATGAGGTAGAGACATCCAAGCAACCAGATAATATCAATTTGTCACGTGTTATAGATTTTGTAAAAAGGGATCAGGAATATCATGCTTTTGTGGATTCTTTATTTAATAAATGGGAACAAGACTATGATGCCCTTATTCAGGTCATAAACTTCATGCTCCACTTATTCTTAAAACTTTTAGGTCACAACTTGGCTAAATGCATGTTTAGGAACAAGCGCTCTGTACGTTCTTGTATATCAAAGGGGATTAGGAGTGATCTGAAACAGATGTGCAAAAATACCTAATTCTGTTTTGTGTGTTTATATACATAGTGTCCCAGAAGGTGCCTCCATGTAGATTTTGTTTCTATAAATACTTGTGTGCTCTTTGACCTAAATTTGGATCTCGGGGAAGCGCCTCTGTCCTGCTTTAACAAAAAAAACCTCGAGAAGTGATAAATTTGGGTAGAGCAGCAGGTCAGATCGGGTATCTCAAGCACCCCGAGCTAAAAGGCTGTTGCTTGTTAATAATCACTGTGTATGTGTTTGTTGTAAACTTTGCAAATATAATTTGTACACCAGTTCATTTTAAGTTTTGACATTTTTATTTAAGAAACCTAATTGAAACTTAAGGCAACAGAAAAAAAGAAATTCAAAGTGTAGGAAAACAGTGTAAACAATAGAAGGGATTAGTGTAGGAAAGAACCCCCACATCTGTCTTTTCATTCTTTATGGGCACTTCACATGGTAACCGCTAAGTATTATTAGATGAGAATCCTTAAAGTAAGAGATGTGCAACATACTTAATTGATCCTGTTAAGTTTTCAGGCATGTGTAGTGTTGGAATTGATCCTAATTTTAATGTTTTAGATTTTGAGTGCACTGTGAAATCATTTTCCGTAAAATGTGCTTCACAGATAGATGCCCTATAGAAATAATAAATATAAATAAACAATTCATAACCAGCAAAGTAAGTATTATATAAAAATGTGTGAGTTCTTCATTATCAATTAGAAGAAACATTACGTAAACTATATTAAAACCTACATTTCTCTATGCAGCATGTCTTTTATCTTGTCACCCTTAGTTGGATCACGGATAGACAAGATGCTCTGCACCAAACTTTCCCGATGATTCCGTTTTTCTTCGGACTTTGCAAACTCCGGACGTAATATTTTAAAAAGAGACCGTTTTATAATTGCATTTTTGTACACATATGTACAGCCAGGAATGCAGCAATGACTCATTGTAATATATATATTAATATTATTACTTCAATATTGGTGCACTGATAGAGTAAATTAGTAGGATTAGGTATATCGGTATTACAATAAATATCGATTAACGAAATGGGCGTATGCACGTGCGTGTTAGTTATACAGTGTACAAAAGTTTTAAGCAGCCAAAACATTTTACGTATAAGGTACCAAACACAATCTTAAAACAATTAAACATTTACCTGCCTCACAACTGCAATGCGGTTTCAGAAGATACATTAAACTTACTATCCGAGTTTTAACATCATTGACTTCGATTCACGTGATTGCCGCGAATCAACTTTTTACCAGACCCATCGAAGCGTGACGCGTCTGAACGATTTCGCTAGTTTCCTATCTATATGTTTAGATATCTATGCTGTGACGTAATCGAACTACGGGTGCCGTTATCATTATTCCTAACTCCTGTAGAAATCATATATACATCAGAGGTAAAAAACGAACACAGTTTGACAATTTTAAAAGTGGTAAAAAACAGAAAATCTTATTAGAAAACAAAAAATTTTCACAAATGTAATAATTACCTTAAAATTCAGGTTAAAAAAGCACGTCACACGTGTTGATTTAAGACCAAAATATATACAGTAGGGTAGGGGGAGATGGGACACCTCTTACCTCTATTTTATCGTGTCATTTAGTAGTAAACAAAGAACATTCAATGAATTATAAAGCTATACCCACACGACTCCTATAGAGCGTTGTTAATTGTTTGAAACACGTTCAGGATATTTGAATATTATGTGTTAAAGGTGTCCCATCTTCCCCCACCCTACTTATATATGTGGGTCGACGGCAAAAGTCGATACTTTTTACTAAATTTTACTAAAACTTTATTCTAGGTAAAACCTTCTAGGTTGCAATTAAACAAGCGAGGTTAACGAATGGTCCCACAATTACAGAAAAGATTAAAATCGCTATTTATAGTGAGGTATTTATATAACATGCCGTGCAACTAAACGTGTGTATAAAGACCCACAGGATCTAATTATTTCTACAGTTTCACATTATATTGCAAGGTATCCTACACATTCACTGTTTTAGGATATTTCTAAACAACTATTACATATTAAGCAAGTTGCAGATACGACTGCAGTTCAACAGCCCATTTCCAAGAAATTGTACGTAGATTTTAAGCGTGGCCTTAAAACAATGCTAAGAGGCAATCAAGAAAATAAGTTACAAACGTGACATGGCCTATAATTTCCACATTGGCAAATTGTATAGACTGATTACATTCGCATGTAATGAGTTACAAATACGCCATGAACAATAATTTTTACCTTAACAAGTTGTGTACATTGATTCTACATTTCCATTTAATTTGAGTTACAAATGTGGCATGGGCAATAATTTTACCTTAAAAAAATTTATACAAGCCATTTCTACTTGATACAGTGCAGCAAGCAGTGCTGAAATACTTCCGTGTTGGATTGCAATCCATCAATTCAAACTGGCGCATACGTAACTTCCTGTCACAACGGCAGAACAATCAGTTTGTTCATTATGGCTCTCGAGCCTGGGTAACTATAGTGAAATCAGATAGCGGTATTAAGCCTGCAGGCTGAGTAATGATAATTGTTTTGTTTATTATGAAGCTTATTATTAAATGTTAAAATACACACATAGTGAAGAAATTTACGCAATTTTAAACCTAAGAACAGGACTATATAGTATTTCACTTGATTGTAAGCCGAAATCTGTTTTAGTTATGATGCTTTTTTTATCATTAAGTACTTAGATATGCACATCCATTGAGTAAATTTAAGTATTTTAATCTTTAAAATAGATCTAGTATTTGAGGTGAATTTATGCCGAATTTTGTTTGCAATATAGGCTATTATATAAAAGTAAGGAAATCTGAAATGTCAAGTTCCATGTCTCTTGGTCCTGGCACGGGCAGGCATGACAAAGTTCAAGACGATTGGAACAACCGAGAGTATATTGAACTGGTGACTGGCTGCATGAGAAAAATAGCAACATTTCTGAACGAATTCGATTCGTCGTGTCGATACCGTCTCGCTGTACTGAAACAGAAATTAGAAAGCCTGGAAAATAAAATCAATTATATAGAGGCAAGGGTTGACGGTTCGCCGACTACTCCCGCCACTTAAAATTAGTTTAGAAAGAACAGTTTTACCATGACACTAATGCTGGTGTAAACGCTCAGTATAAATGTACATAAGTATATGTGTCGTTTTTTATTGCGATACGTCGTAGTTTTTTTTATATTATATTCTTTATGGGTGAGGTCCCGTGTTGTACCACGCCATGCGTCCTGCTAGGATTTCAGCCAGAATTGGCCCAAAACGTTGGAGTTTAATAAATCAAACAAAAATAAGCCCAATGTTGTTTACCTATTCCTGCATGTTTTGATTGCTATCTTTAAAATCGATTGAGTGGCGTAGACAAATAAGACGCTGGCTTTGTGATTTAATTTGAATTTAATTTATTTCATGTTTTATTTAATTTTGATTTAATTTTCTGCAGTATGAACAAAGCTGGGCGTATGTTCGATATAATGTGAAACTGTAACTTGCTTTATCCTCGCGAAGCTGGAAAACAGCAGTTGTTATAACACGCGGGTGTTCATCTGTCCCAGACACCTCGGGCCTGCTTACAAGTTACAATGTATATGTTACTTTGTATGTGTGTTTATTTGTATGACTGACAATTTGGACAACCTGTTAGTGACCACTGGAGCAATATACGCACTTTTTAGTACTATTTGAATGGTAGCGATTAGATAGAAGCGAATTTATATATTGAAGCATATCGACAGATGTATGAGAAGAAAAACGCCTAGTTAGATGTTACGAGCGCCTTCTTTCAACAAAATCAATTGTAAACCTGCCTTTAACTACTGTCGTTTTGACCTTTTTCGGTTTTTTTTTTATTTATTATTGAATTATGCTACGTAATCGCAGATACCAGCTACAATGTTATTAATACAATACGATGGGTCAAGCAATTGGACCGTTTTGTATGAAAAATTCCAATATCTAGGCGGGTTCATCAACAGAGGTATAAACTACTTCACTTAGATCTTACTTAATCAACACAAAAGTGTTAATTCGATGGTATCTCATATTTTTCACAACCTATTTAAATGGATTGCGTTCTACACACAAAACTGTGGGACGCTGAAAACGTACCGTTTATATATCGATCCGGTTTATAAGATAAACAGCTATATGTTACACGTATACGCCTATAATGACTAATAGGTTTAATACAGCATTGGAAGTACTGTTGTTAAACCGATGACTCAGAATATAAAAACCACTATGTTTATTTTAAATTGCATGTAATTGGCTTCTGCTGCTGGTTCGGCACACACGTATTATCGGCGTGTTTCTATATATTACTGGTTGCAATTTGCGAGAGCAAGTTACCTCACGCAAGCACATACAACGTACAATTATAAATAATAAATGAGCCCGCGGCGTTTTCGCAGGCCGGTGGTCCCACGCTCATGCTTACCTGCTGCTATAAGCACTAGGTCAGTACAGTACAGCAGTGCAAATTTACGTACATTTCGATTTTAGTCCTACATTCGTCGTATGCGGCGTTTACCAGATAAACAGTGACGTGCGGCAGCAGTTAATTTGATCGATCGGGCAATACCGAGCCATTTATCAGTAGAAATCGAATAGCAGAGTCAGTATATATATGTAAGAACCGCACGTACACCTATGTCTCATTACATACTGAAAGCGAGTACGGGCGGTGTCGGCTTTACCTTTGGCACAGGTCGCTAAGCTTAATGTATAAATTCAACATAGAATACCTTGTTAGAGGTTGTTGTTTGTAGATGATAGAGTGTTATAAAGAACCGTTACTCAGCACAGCGCAAACACCTACGCGAAACTGGTAGCAAAACTTCCAGTTTGCCCGCAATTTACGTGATAAGCATATAGATTAAAGAACAATGGAGGCAGGTGAGGCATTTTCCGTTCCTGGGAGAAGAGACTGCGATTGTTGTGTGCGAACAGCACCAGTGTGTGTACGGTACGACCCGAAGTGACAAACTACTGTTTCCGGTTCAAGTGATTGTTCCTTAACTTCTTGCGCCAGCAGTCTGTATAGTATTGTGGGACGTTGTTTTGTTTATTGTTTTCTACTCACAGGTAGCCTCTGCCTATAGCTAAACAAAGTGTGTGTGTAGTTCTGTATTAAGGACACTCGTTTTAAATACGATCGCAGCAAAGTCATCGCATTCGTGGTACTTTCCATAAGAGCCAAGGCTTCTGGATTGCATCACAAATATAAAGCAGTTTAGCCAATTGGGAAGCTTTATAACTATTAATCAACTATCTTAGTTCAGTTTTAAACTCATCAAAAAGTAAGGCGTTGACTTTATAAAACTTATTCACTTCGTTACAGCTTAGAAACGTCGGCATTACTGATAAAAACTTAAAAGAGGAAATTCATAAATTTAACAAAACTTTTGCAATCGTTTCAAGCACAACAGCTTCAGGTAATAATTTTACGATCTATTACTATTTGGTCTTTTTCGTATGTTGTACTTTGGGGTAAGATGGCATGCCATTATCAGCTATGTCCCATATTTCCCAATCGTGTTTTAAACAATTATCAATGCTTTTTAGAGTCGTGGGAATACGGTTATTTAACTCTGGTTCCTCCCTTCAGTTTACCTTCCAAAACCTATTCAGTTTCATTTTATATTTATAAGGTGTCTCTGTGTTAGTTTCAACGTAAGTAAACACAGTGTATAATTTCCATTTGTAATTGATTAAACAGATTAGTTTAAGGTGCGATTTAAATATAAACAAATATAACTGCTGTTAAACTTTTTGTTACGATTTTGTTCCTGAAGGGTAAATGGCTTGGTTTAGAACATTTGCAGACCGTTTAGAGGTTCTTAACCCGTTTGCTTTGCCGCACCCATTTCTAATTATCAACCAATTATTGTACCTCCTTTTAGAATTGCTTATATGGAGTAAACCTAACCAACCTTAATGATTCAGCATCCCCGTTACCCCCTAGGAACATTTCTCGCTCCTCTGGGTAAAAAACTCTGGCTTACAGCCTTTTAGAAATTGAAAAAAAAAAACATTTTTTTTTAACAACTTAAAAAGGTATATATTTGTTTAAATATCAGACCACACCCGGTATCACCAGAAACATGGCTACACGATCCGTACGAGAGCTAGAGAAGCAAATCGAAGAACTGAGGTACGAAGCAAACACTGAGAGAGTAAAGGTATCGCAATCCTGCAAGGAGCTGATGGATTACTGCGAGTCACACGCTTCTCAAGACTATTTTCTCTATAAAACGGACAAAACTAACCCGTTCAAAGAAAGCAGATCACCCTGTGTTGTTCTCTAGCGCCAGTTTGTGGTCATGAAAATCTGTGTGTTTGTGCTTGCCGCGTTTTATGTTATGTAACCCGGCCTCCTTGCAATTGGCTGCAGGTTGGGATTCAGCATGCTTCCGATTGAAATATAATTGTTTTAAATCGAATACAGTTTGATAGTAACCATCTAGTGCTACGAAATGGTAACAGACAAAAATCAAGTCCATTAACAAATTGTGTAATATAAGAGAGATATATTTCGCCTAAATGGCATAGTCAGTCGCTCAGGGTCACATTGGCAAAATTTCGTACTGTTACAGTTTGATAGAAAATGATTTAATTTTAAAAGAATACGTACTGTATTCGGTAGTTAAAAACCCTAAAGATCGTCATAAGTTCAATCGGTTTTAATTGTTTTGCTGAGTGAAAACATGAAAACACTTCAAAACGTACAGTTTGGAAAAAAACGATGCGATTTTATTTCTTATAATTTTTTTGTTTACTATCAAATGGGACGAGAAAAGAGAATGCAAAGGTGTCCCATCTTTCCCCATCCCCACCACTAAATGTCTGTAAAATACATGAAATATACACAAAAATAAACTGACCACTTGCTTCTTCAATGTGTAATACCCAGTATTAATTAATGACGTTGTCGGTACGAGATCTACATAGACAGGATACGGATTGATCGAAGCCGGGTTTAAATATTTTTTCTTCATGCGAGACAAACAATTATTGCGGCCAATAAGCAGATTCGATCCCAAAAGTGCACGGATTATTAAATAGCCTTTTTCTGCCTGCGTTCTCTCGTTTCGGCTCTCTCATTTCGTGAGACGGTGGTTGATCAAACAAGGGTATTCGTAAAGGGCTCTTGCCGCTGAAGGACATAGCTTAGGCCGTGGTTGTACTATATAGAGGCTATACTATATAGCCTAAGGGTGTTCTCTACATTTTCTTTTGTACTTTCGCAGTTCTGCTAGAGAGAATATGTCCGACGATAGATAGGGAATTATAGGCAGCGACCTGATTTGCTAATGAGTTTTGGCCAAATTTAACAAACATCTCACGAGGATCGGTCCAATTTACGCATTTTGTGAGTTCTGAAATTTCTTGTTTTTTTCTGTGTTTTACAATGGATGGCCGACAGGATCAACATCGGCAAGCAAATCCAAAACAAGCATCTCATGGAAGGGTACAAGGTCGACCGAATGGCGAACACGACGTGCTTAGAACAAGCGATATCTGCCGTGAATTAATTGATTTCTGCCAGTCCCATGCACACGAGGATTATCTATATCATAGATCAGGTTCTAATCCCTACAAGGAAAAAAAGAAGTACTGTTGCATTTTTTAGCCCGATATGCAAATTAAACTGATTAATATTTTAAGAAGCCGTTGAATCGCGGCCTCGCCTTTTGTTGTTTCCCTTACTATACCTTCGTAAATAACGTATATGCGGTATACATATGACTGAATTTATACAAGTTATACGCTCGTGCGCATATACTTCACTGGGTTGATTTTACTTTCTAACTGATTCTTTTATCCTATCACTTCAATTTTAATGTTTCAAAACCAAAAGCGTTTTCTTATTACATATCTTCCCGCTTATGTGAAGCTCGGTCTACTATAGAGCTTGTAATTTCAAACGTTAATTATAAGCCCGTATCTCCTGTGGGCCGTGTATGAGGCTAATTCGACAAACTGGTGGACAATGCCCTTTAGCAACACCACACAGTACTATATGTTCTTCTACAATGCAGCTAAATCTGTTTTAAGCTATATATGCTTTCTGGGTTTATATTGAAAAAAGGTACTTATGAGTAGCCTACTGTGGGGTAAGATGGGACACCTTAGCACATAATATCAAAATATCCTGATCGTATTTTAAGAATTCGGTCTATGGGAGTCGTAAGGATACGATTTTATAAATCTAGGCATGTTTTCTGTTTACTACCAAGTAAGAAAAGAAAATAGAATGGAACAGGTGTCCCATTTTCCCAGCCCTACTCCATAAACCACCAAATTTCGTTCCAAATAAATGTTAATGTTGTTCGCCTCATTCTCTTTAAGTTTTTCAGGTTTGCTTATTATTTATCTATTGTTTTGTTGTGAACATCGTTTGATTTTTGTTTACCACCAAATATACACGTATGGGTTATAAAACGAACCAGTATATTTGTCATTTTGAATCTTTGCCAGAATTTGACTCATATCGACCGATGAGAAACAGATGTTACATCGATTAAAGCATTTATTACCAAGACGCTACAAAGCAGGGTTGCAATAATAAGCAGTAATACAATTCGAAATCGAAAACACATCCATCGGTTCTTGTTGAGCCAATTTCTGTCGCATCTAAGACAATTGCTTAAAGGTCAAGTGTTTTGGATACTGACAAACTCAGTTAGAATGGATTCCTTTCTTTAATATAGGAATATTCGACGCCTATCCACCTTGAAATTCAAATGAGAATGGTAAATAGCGCAGTTTTCGGGGTAGAACAAAGGAAATAAAAAAACGCTCAATTTTGCACTTGTGCAGCATTGTAAAGGCAGCAGCAGCCAACAATGTGTGCAGAAATATCGACGCCACAAGTTCTATAGCATTTAAATATAAATGTTAAATACCGTAGTTTATTTTAAAACAAAGAAAATAAACAAAATGATTAATTTTGCACCTGTGCAGAATTATAAAGGCAGTAGCGGCCAGAAAGGTGTGCTTACATAACGAAGACTTGTTTCCCGATCGATTTCTACATTCGATTTCCCACCAGGCGCCTCGATCAATACGAACCGGGAATAATAATCACTGTGTCTACTGCCGACCCAGACTTCCCAAGACGTAATTCAGGACATGAAAGTAATTACGAACACCAGCCAACTGACTGAACAACTCACTACTTAAACCCGGCAATCAATCTATGACAAAGTTAAATCATTACTCGCTGTTGAATCAGCAGTGTCATTCTGCAGTTTGCTACTTTGTGGCAATGAATGAACGAAGGAATGAATGTAACTTATTTTATCCTCGCGTGGCCGAAGAACGACAGTCGTTATCACACGGGTTTAACACCTCGTGCCAGCTTACGAGTTACCATGTATGTTACTTTGTGGGTGATCATTTTTTTGGGAATTTTTTCATTTTTTTTATGTATGGCTGATAATTTGGACAACCCATTAGTGACCACTGGGTTGGGGCAATTGTCGTTAAGTGTCTTGCCCAAGGACACATACGCCCACAATGGTAGCAGCGACGAGCCTTGAACCCATTGCCTAATGGTTACAGGCATGCGCGCTAACCACTACGCCACGGCGCCGGACGAGTTTGCTACTTTGTGCCAATGAATGAACGAAGGAATGAATGTAACTTATTTTTCCTCGCGTGGCCGAAGAACGACAGTCGCTATAACACAGGTGTACACCTCGTGTCAGCTTACGAATTACCACGTATGTTAAATTCTGGGCGATTATTTTTTTTGTATTTTTCAATTTTTTAATGCAAGACCAAAGGTTTAGCCATACCCAATTCATCACCAACTTAAAAACAGCCACATTTCTCTGAACTACGAAACAAACATTTTTTTATACGGACCAATGAAAGACCACATGTTTAACAATACGTATCATCAACTCATAAATAACCGCACCTATAAAAGATAAATAACCACGAGGTTTATGCAACAAAATATCCCTGTTTACGAGTGTCGTTTTCCGGCCACGCGATGATAAGTTACATTCATTTACCTAACTCTTGACCAAGAAACCACTACTTTTTTATACGCAATAAATTTATTCTCTAATAAGTAAAGTATAAAGAAAGGCACTGGACCACATCACAGCCAAGGCAAGAGAAGTGTTTCATCTTAGCATCCGTTTTAATCTTTCGTTCTCCTGTTTCACTCTCTCCAGCTCCTCCAATAATTGCTCATTGATCCCGCATCTGTTCTGGAGGAGTAATTCCCGGAAGAGATCCTCCTGGAAGATGGAAAGTTTCACCATCTGGGTAGAAAGATCGTTGACTTGAGAGCGAACATCATCTCTGTATAAAAGACATTATTTTAGGATTAAATTATAAATTAAAACAAAATTGATGTATATAACTTTACACTATGGTTATCACGCTTGCCTAACCTAGAGGTTAAAATAAAAAAACCACCAACAAAATTACATTAATGGTAACTTGTAAGCAGGTACGAGGTTCGTGAAACAGAACACCCATGTTATAACGACAGTCGCCGCCCCAGCGTGTGACGATAAATAATTTATATTCATTCATGTACGCCCTTTACCTCATTTCATCTACTAGATCTTTAACGATATTCCGAATAAATTCTGCTTGGTATTGAAAGGAAGCTGCATCTGGTTTCGAACTAGCTACAGCTTGGTTGGAGGTCTCAGCTTTCTCTTTATGATCCTCGACTGCTAGTATAATTTAATGAGAACAAAAAAGCAAGACAGTGTTTTTCCATTGTATGTTATAAAACAGCACAATACTAACCCATATAAAACCTACCAGTGGATTTGGTTTCTTCTATCCTAACTTGAGATGAATCAGGTGCAGGATCTTGCTTTTTACTTTCATTAATTGAATGATGCAGTGTAGTCTGTAATGAAACAGATCCACCATCTGTTACATCTAACTTTTCCATCTTTATTCTCTGGTGGTTGGAAAGCTCTGCTGGCTTGGTTTGGTTTTCTGCTTTATTACTGTGCCCATTAAGACCGGGGTTGCTGGATTGTCGTAATGGATGGGGCGACGTACGTGTGTTGCTTTGTTTACCGGCAATGCCATGATATTGAAACCCCTTTACTGCCTTCGTGTGGTTCGCAACAGGTGAAACTATATCTGGTAAAAAGTACAAATTGTTACACTGTCCTTGAATGGTGGAATTCAGACAGTAAATATAACACTGGTTTCTTGTTTCATACACCTTGTGCATGCTTAAAACTTTGTAAGTAGTTTTTGTAATGTATGACATAAATATAATTTGCTAAACTAAATGAATGTAATTATTCATTCTCGTGTGGCCGGAAAACAACAGTCATTATACCAGAACGTTCTGTTTCAAGGCCTATAAAACCAAGCCTAGATGATGTTACAAGTGGTCTTTTTGAAACAAAACATGAATTTTTGGAAAATAAAATTAAGCCTAAAAATACCAACCGTCGTTAAAGGACCCAGTTGTTGTTGAAAAGGAGAACGACCCTTGTTGCCCTGCGGATGTTTCGTGATCGTTCCTACCAAAAGCATCGTCTCTTACAGGAGATATCAAGTCCCCATAGTCATCAGCATGATGTCTTAATGTGTGTGCTGCTGGGGTTGATATGTTGGGGAAAGGAGTGGATACTGCTATGGGGGGTGAACCTGGTGAAGCAGTGTTGAAACTGGTTTATATTGTGTAGTTTTTTAACTAGATTACACAAAACGAAGTTTTTAAACTAGTTAACATGAAAATAAAGTATTTTAAATTGGTTTACCCAAAATGAAGTGTTTAAACTGTCTGTAAACCGTCACTTTATCTTTCGAGTTCAAATATCTAATAATTGGATGTAGAGAGGAATTAAACCTGTATTGGTTAAAAAAGTAGAAGTATTCGGCAACTGTGGACGAGTACTCGTTGTTGTTGGTTTGCCAGATGAGGGCGGTAAAGAGCGCTGGCTTGGACGATCATGTAAACCTAAAAACACAGAATTAATATTCTGTTTTTTTCTGCTGCCAGGTATTATTTAAATATTCGTTTACTGGCTCATCTGGTATAAAATATAATGTACTTCCGATGTTTTGTTTGGCAGCAAACACTCCCTAATAAAGTAATTGTAGCACAAACAGAAGAGAGACGGCACGTCAGTAATACACAATGTTTTATACCAGATGAGCCGCTAAAAGAATATTTACACAGAATTTATTTTAAAAATATTTTTTACATTGCAACTTACAAACCTATGATAGGAGTAGGTGCAGGGGTGGTAATTTTACTTTCGCTGTCAGAGGGAACTGATTTCGATGATTTTTCGCTCACAACTCTTCGTTTGCTTGAAGATCGCTCTTTTTTAACCTGCGTTTCACATTATTAACACCAACTTAAGAAGCAGGAAAAGTTTAATGTCATGATTTGTTGTTTAGCACCCAAAAAAAACTTTATTTCCGTTTTGAAACACACATTTCAAACAAACAAATATAAAAAAATGTTTATTTTTTTTAAAAATTTTTAAATCTACCTTTACTGAGTTTTGAACCGCGACCCTCTGGACCGAGGTAGAGTGGCCGAGCGCCTCCTTGACTGGCTTGCTCATTGATCGGAGGTCTAGTTGGTAGATTTGACCAAGTGATGACCCAGCAATGAGTGTTACACCATCCAACATGAACGCTACTGAGGTGAGAGGTTGGTCCAAACTTGCTTTGTTTAAATACCTGAATTAATAAAGGGATAAATAAATGAATTTAACTAACTTAACCCTAGCGTGGCCGAAAAATGACAGTTGTTATTACGCGAGTGTTCTGTTTCATACACCTCGTGCCAGCTTACGAGTTACAACATAATGTAACTTTGTGGGTAATTAATAATTATTTCAAAACAGTGAAACTTACTTTTTGCTTTTGGTGTCGTATATAATAAGTTTCTTGTCAAGTCCAACAGAAGAGACGAGCAAATCATTAAAATGTGAAAACGATAATGACATGGCTGGTGCGTTATGTATTTCAACAAACTCATGATATAATGCAGATTGTAAAGTATCCCATAAATGGATGCTGCCATCATCCATTGTCATGCCTGGTAAAGTTGTATTTGTATAGATTTATAAAACTGGACTATTAATCATAAAAAATTATTAAAATATCTTTCATATTATTAGATAAATATCTTTCACTCAAGAACAGAGCTTCCCAAACTTTAAAATAAACATTTTTTAAAATTTCCATTCATAACAATATAATGTTGTATAAAAAAGCAAAAAAAAAAATTAAACCATTTTTTGAATTTTAAAACAAAAGCAAAAAATTTAAAACACTTTTTTAAAACTTTTTTTTATAACATTTGTATAAAAAATTAATTTGTATTAAAAAAATATAATAAACCACTGACCAACAAGTGAATGCTTCCAAGGTGAAAATGCCATCGACCGAACTGCTTGTCCCTCACTTTTTAACTTCGGTTTACTGGTTGCGTTTGAGCCAAGATTCCTGATCACAATATCACCCTTGTTACTACCTGATGCAACGTGGGATTCGTACTCATTCACGGCGATGCAAGTTACAGGGCTTGAGTGAGTGTCCTGGGAAATATGTTCCAATTAATTAATGTGTTGTTATACTTAGTTGACAGTGACAGTAAAAAAAACTCCAAAATGTTTTACACCTTTTTCTATGTGAAACATATTTTTACTATGTGGGGCTTGAGTAGGTATTCTACGAAATAAGTTTCAATTACTGCGTTTGTTTATTAGTTGGGCTTACTGATAGTTAACAGTGACAGTGAAAATTCTGTATAAACTTTTTTTTACTTACTTTTATGTGAAATGTGATAAACTTGACTTTGTGAATGTTTTACCTAACTGGCTGGAAAAAGTTTAAGAACAACTGTTATTTACGCCTATACCTTGTAAGATTTCTTGAGTTGTCCTGTTTCACGTTCCCACACATTAACATCACCCCCCATACCTCCTGAATACATTCTTCTCCCACTGTGAGATACTCGCACACAGGTCTGATTCTCATCTATTGCGTGTTCGGCCACAATCTGTCAATATATTTCACAGTTAACCCTTGATGAAACCCTTCCCGTTCATTTTTTTACTATTTCGTTATACATACCAATATATAGTAATGTAATACCAATTATAACTTTTAAGTGGGCTATTGTATATAATATTAGTAGGGGAGGGTAAGACGGGATATGCTTTTATTCTCATTTTTCGCTGCATTTGGTAGTAAACAAAGAATACTTACTGAATTAAATAACCGTATCCTCATGACCCTAAAAGAGCGTTGGTAATTGTTAAAAAAACGATCAGGAAATGTAAGATTTAGGTGCTAAAGTAAACGGTATCCCATCTTACCCTTTCTCAGTATTATGTATATATTTATTCCTTGTATTAAGTTAGGCAAATAACACACTTTAATTTATAGAACCCACCTTTGGTTTGGTTTGTTGGTTCAGCTGACAATCTGTTACCAGGAGCTTGTCACCAGAAGCAGAAGCACTGCACATCATCTGCACAAAGATATGAAGTAAGAATAAGATATTAATAATATTAAAGAAGACAAAACATCTTCACAGCACAAGCACATTGTCACTTAACAAAAATAATCAGAAAACATATTTAGAATCCGTGGTGGAGCCAGGGTCAGTTTGGGGGTCATTTTTTTCTTATTTTGATTTTTCGGTAAATTTGAACTCTCACCCCTTTTTTAGCTTAAAACCCCCACTCTTTTTCTTGCTTTTTTTTTCAAATTATCAAAATAATTGAATGACATGATATTTTCCCTGAAAGATTACAAAAGCAACAAAGCCTACTAATAATGATAACAAAAACAACAATTCAACATACCGTGTTGTCCCTACTCCATGCTATATCCTTCACATTTCCTTTATGATAGTTGAACTGCTTGACCACCTGAAAGGCCTGAGCATCCCATATTTTAATATCATCGCCTGCTGTTGCGAAATATGGGCCTAAAAGAAGAACATGATTTTTAAAATAAATTTTAAACAAGAAAAATGCGATTTTTTAAACTAAAAATAATAGGGGGATTTTAAACCAACTTTCCATTTCAGCCCCAAGGATTTTTATGAACACACTTTATAGCATGAATTATGATGTTCTGATGAGTGATGGTCAACACATGTATTCATAGCAATGGTTCAATAAATGCATTCTGTGCAGGGGTCAGTTACTCAGTAGTACCCCATTATCATAAGTAAGCGTACACACTAACACATACCATGAAATAAATGTCTATGGTTGGCAAATTCGTAAACTCTACAGTCGAACCTAAAATTTTATGTGTAGACTGTAGAGTAAAGCCAGTACAGTCAAAGCTAGAAAATATGCACAAGATTTTAACTTGTTTTGCTACTCACCAGAGGTAGACATTTCAAAAAAGAAATTATTAAACTCAGTTAGCAGTTTTGACGAGCAGCAATCTTAGACTCCTATACCATATGCTAACTGCAACAAATTATTGCTGCAGATTAAAAGTAACATCAGTTTTAAAAGACTAATTCCCCCCCAAAAATAAACCATATTGACACTATTAAAATATTAGGGTTGATAAAAGTGTTTGAGTTTAATAAATTTAATGACACAAATGCATTACAATATTTATTAAGAAATATCTTCCGTTGCTTCAACGTCCATTGGAGGAAGTTTAAAGTTTGAATTACTCGGGGCAATCTTCCTCTTCTTCTTCCTCGCAACTTCCAGATGTTCCTCCAAACTCTTCCCTACAGGACGGTCCATTATCTTTTTATAGCTATCCTTATTCAGGTTGTAACAATCGACCAGAAGTTTTTTGTTTACGCCGTGCAGTAATGTATCTCTCTGCAGATCACATGCCAGTTGTTTGTAAGTTGTATGAGTTTGACCATCTTCCCCACCCACAGCGATTGTTTCATCATTTTCGACTAACTTTAAAAGCTTAAAAGTAAGATGCGATTTTAAGGCCAAGTTTCCCCAGAAGTTTTGAAAATGTTCTAAAACACGTTGTGCATCTTGGTTGACAATTCTCCATTTAAGGTCCGGGTAGATAGAGTTGAATAACACCAACGCATGCGGCTTAACCAAGCCAAACCACGGCTTTTTTGGATGCTTTTCAATATTAAAAAGTTCAGTGATAATTTCTGGCTTTTCAAGACCAACACCAATAAGATAAAGAACCGCCATCATGCTCCTTACTTGATGATAAATAAACCCAGATCCAATAATCCTTGCAAAGCACATGCGATACGGTCCGGCTCCCTTTTCCTCATCACAAAAACTAATTTCAAAATGGTTGATCCTCCGCACATAGTTAACACAATTCACAACATTAACTTTACCGAAGTTACGAAAATCATGCAGCCCACAGAATAACTTTGCCGCTTCATTCATCGCCGTAATATCCGCATTACCTCTGTGGAAATAATATCGATACTCCCTACCCAAGCAATGCTTTCTCGCACTAAACTCTTCATTCTCAACTGGAGCCCATGCCAGGACCTTAATTTCTGCGGGTAGAACACGATTAAGCATCCCAGTAAACTCATATTCATTTTCTTCAATTTTAATTGGATTTTCGTCATTGATTTCTGGAGTTTTACTTTGCTCTGCATCATCTGTCATTTCAACATCACCATTATTTTCGGGAACAGAAACTTCCGGAAGAGAATTTTGATTTGAGTGTTTCAGATCATGAGAGTCCTCTTCTTCGCCTTCCTCTTGGTTCTCCTCTTCTGCAGGATAAGCTACATTGGCAGTTATTACACCTGGCCCAGATGCTAAAAGTGACCTCACTTTTACAACAATAACTTGACTGAAAGCACTAACTTCTTTATCCGTACGTCCGCACCTGGAAAAATAAATAGAACGATCTGCAGGAACGAGCCTCACCCTTCTTAAAGCTTCTCGTAGAATACGCTCAATTGTGTCATCCAAGTTTTCATTCTCTTGCAAGCCCTCATAGTCCCAGCCTAAATAGGCAACTTTCAATGCTATTCTTCTATACATGCAAGATTCGAAATCAACCATCTTCGTCATCTTACGTTTTCTTCTCGGATGGAATCGTTTTATCATTTGTTGCAACTTCGAGCCCGAACTCTGGTTTTTATTTAAAACTTGTCGGTATTTACCTTGAAAGTTTATGGCAAGTTTCACTAAGTCTTCTTTGGACAACTCATTTAAAGCGTCAGTGTTGTAAAATTTGTCTGTTTTTTCCATGTTTTTCTGCATAGCGGTAGTAAGGCTCATACAGCGCAGATTCTTAAATACGGGAGTGTATAAGATACTCTTTAATATAAACATTACCAGCGAAACATCACTGATCGTCGTCTTGATTAATTTAAACAAGTTAGTTTTATTTATTACTATATGCACAAAGCCAAACCAAAACAACGTTGATCAAATACAAATTCTTACGCGCTCGCGCATGTATTTATAGTAACAATAAAAATCACAAGTAACTGTTTACGATTTCTATCTACAGTTGATAGAAGTGGGAAACAATTAATTTATATAATAGAGTTTAGTTATTTTAATAATTTATATATCATGGGTGATTTTAACAAACATATTGATATAATAACAAACTAACTATAGAACTTAATATTGCACCATATTAACTTAGGTTTTCTTTGTAAAACCTAAGTTGATATGTGGCGATTCAAACCAAAAATACAAACCCAACGTATGCACTGGTTTGGTTTGAGCAGCAATTTTTATTAATGTGGTTACTGAAGGCAAAAAAACTATCCGCAAAAGGACTACTTCAATGTGGGAAATACTCGTATAAATACATTTTACCTATTGCTATGCGGTCACAAAAAGGACCAGGGCAGTAAAAATTCAAATCAAGTTGAGCTGTTCATTCATTATAAAGAACGGCATTTTCTTGTATATACGTATATATTGTCCAATTAAAATTTAAAACACAGCTAAAGTCAAATATAAAATATAAAATAAACTAAACAGTGACGTAAAATCATTTCTTTCTGTTTTCAACTTTCGAATTTGTATTTTTCAAAATGTTCGTTGTCGTGCAATCCCCAGTTTCTTCTCTATTAAACCAGCAAGGTAACAGAATGGATATGCTACAAGGGCGACTATCCGAAATGCTCCTGCCGCCACTGACGATATCTTCAGAAGAAACTCAGCCGTATATTGAATTACACTGAACATTCGAACTAGAAGATCGAAAAATATCCATAGTCCTTGAGTTGATTTGCGAATTCTTTCTATCATCGTTGCAAAAATGGTTGTTAAAATTATTACCGCTGCGTCTGCACACGTAAATAATAGCTGTGAGCTTACTATATTAATAACACTGGGTTTTACGAATTGATGTTTTTTTTGTAATGACTAAAGTACAGCGCAGCGTGGTTTGTATACAGTCACTTGGTTATAAACACCATAGTTATACAATAGGCCTAATGTCCACAAGCACCATTTAAATCGTTTGAACTCCAACTGGTTCATATAATAGAGTGGGGGAAGATGGGGCAGCCTTTCCATCTATTTTCCCGTCCCATTTAGTAACAAAGAAAGAACATTCAAAGATTTATAAAACCGTATCCTCACGACTCCCATAGACCGCTGTTAAAAGTATTAGGATATTACGTGATAAAGGCGTCCCATCTTCCCCCACTCTACTTTAAAACTAATAACATGTCCCATCTTCCCCCACTCTACTATAAAACTAAAAAATTCTCTGGACATGGTTCTTTTCCAAACGACAGCCATGCGGTCGGTGTCTATAAACAAACGTTTACACTCACATAACTATTAACGTTGCGTTATAAGGCTCGATTACCCGAGCCGTAAGCTTGTATTCCAACAAGTGATTTTAAACCAAATTTGGTAAAACGACACTATAATTATATGACCGACTTAACTGCGCTCTGAACCACCGCGCACATAGTTTATTTGTATATATTGATCTATAAATACTAACAGTTCTCCATGAATTTCCTAGAGTTTTTATGAACATTAAGTTTTAAGAAACCATAATAAATAAACGCAGTCATACGTACAGATTTCCCTTTTGTATGGTTACCGGGAAAATGTTTTTATAGTATTAGCTTTTAAAGGAAGATCGAATAATATTTGCTTCAATATACTTTACTACTTCGCCAACATAGGCCGTGATACAACGGTTAGCACACCTGCCTCCAACCCAAGGCTCGTCGCTGTTACCATTGTAGGAGTATGCCCTTTGGGTAATACACTTAGCGGCAATTACTTCAACCCAGTAGTAGCACACCTATCAGTGACCATTGGGTTGGAGCAGTTGTCGTAACATTCGCCCACAATAGTAGCAGCAACAGGCTTTGACCCGTCACATGTCGGTAATAGGTATGCGCGTTAACCGATGTGCAACTGCGCCCTACAACATTGTGAAGCGACCACATGTGAACACCTTTTAATATTTAGTTCTCTAAATATATTCCAAACTTTTATTTATAAATACTATATTTGCAATCATAAATACACGCTACAAGTCCCTGTACTTTGCCAATTAAACAGCAGCAACATTGGGTACGGTGATTCTGAACGTAAATGTGATTGCACGGGTGTTGCGTAACAATTTTTAGATCTAATTATAACATGTGTAGTGTCAATTGTAACGACTTGAACAGTGTTATTTTATAACCAATTTACTATGTTGAAATAACAGGCAGATTTCTGGTTAGAATATAAGTCTCTACAACAAGCTTACAAATGCAAGCCACCAGAAAACTATATACTTTACATAATGGGGACGAATATGACACTGTACACTAATACCACACCATAACAATATAAGAGACCTGTACTACTGCAGGGGGGTTACTCTGCAGCATTCAATGTTTAAATAGTGTTTTTTTGGAAAATAGAATTAAAACTGTACAATAGGTTCTACATAACATCATAGTAGGTTGGGGGAAGATGGGACACCTTTTCATTCTATTTTCTCGTCCCATTTGGTTGTAAACAAAGAACATTACAAGAATTATACAACCGTATCCTCACGACTCTTATAGACGGTTGTTAATTGTTTTTTTCACGATTAGGATATTTGGATATCATGTGGTAAAGGTGTCCCGTCTTTCCCCACCCTACCAGAGTCAAAGTATCATCTTTTGCAGATAAGTTTTGTTAATTTGTTCTATATTTTTACAACCCTTTGTCAAGAGGTGGGATGGTCAGTAATCTAATAGTGCAGAACATATGAAATCAGGCAACATTTCAGTTCTTCCCCAGTTCATTTGAAAGCCAGTCCAGACCTTCATACAACCCAGTGCCCTCTGTAGCACATGCAGCTTGAACATACCACTAAAAAAAAACAAAGAAAAAACATGAAAAAAAAAACTTGTTTGGCTTTTTAAAGGTATGTATTTATTATACACTTTGGAGAAGCAGACATGTTTGTTAATTGGCATTTTTTATCCATAGCTTGTTTTAACAACTCGTGTTTTTCTGTTGATTTCCTTCTTTATGCTCTTTAAATAACATGATCTACCCTATCGTTTTTAAAGGAAAAAATATGAATTATATAAAAAATTAGAATATAGCTCAAGCTTATATATATTATATTTTCTAACTATTGAGGGTTTTGACAAAAAAGTATAAGTTAAAAAAGTATTTAACGAACCATGCTGAAGAGATTTACAATTAAATTTAATTTTACTTTAAATTTAATTTATACCGTTAACCCAAAACAAGTTTTTCTCCCAACAAGAATTAAATTTGAGGTTTTTTTAATAAATACCTTTTTATGTTTAATTTCCGAGAGACTTAATTTGTTTGTGAGTTCTGAACATGGAACAGCATTTGGAAGATCCTGTTTGTTGGCAAAAATAAGGATGTACGAATCTTTTAACTCCTCTTCTTGTATCTAAAAATTTGTTATAAAAAACATTTGTTTGAAAACTAATGACATATGATATATATCATTTATTACTTGTATATATCATACGTTTCTATATATATGTATATGATATGTTGGGAAAAAAAGAAACAAAATATTATGAACATTTTCCATTTAAATATTGCCAAAAATAACATAATATTTAATATTATATATATAATATATTTCATATATATACGGGAAAAACAGGACGACATATATTTTTAACTTTTACATCTATATAAAAATATAGTGTGTTAGGAGAAATTTATCCCCATATACACCAAAGCCTATTTGTAAGTTGTAATAAAACAGAGTAATTGCTTAAATAGCTTTTTTAATTTGCTTTAGGCATAATAATACCAATTAAATCAATAAATTGCCCTTGTGTATAACATTTAAATTAATTCGAAGAATATTATTTTAGATTAGTTTTAGTATATTTACATTCAAAATTGACCATTTTTTGTAGTTTTTCTACTTTAAGTGTTTATGGAGCTTTTCATTCAAAATCTATCATTTATATTGAAAAAATCTGTTTAATATACTTATATATATATATGTTTTATTCAAAATTTACCATTTTATGCAATTCATCTCTTGCTTCTTCTAAACGTTCCCTATCATTGCTGTCAACAACAAAAATAATTCCTTGTGTGTTCTGGTAGTAATGCCGCCATAGAGGACGAATTTTGTCTTGACCACCCACGTCCCAAACCGTGAAACATACATTCTTGTATTCTACAGTTTCAACATTAAACCCTGTGAAACAAGAAGTGTTTATAAATAAACTATTAAATTTTTCATTTGTTATAAAATGTATTGCATTTCCAGCGTTTTAAAAATACACTATGATTTTCATTTCAAATCAGCCACTAAAAGATTATTTGCGGTATACTTGGTAGGAAAATGAACAAATGATTGCACACTGCTACAATATTCTTATAGAATAATGCAAGGTAAGCCTTCTACTTACACTTTATTAGAATGGAAACAAAGTTTAAGACAATATGGGGCTATGGACAAAGTAATTTCACATCTAGGTTAGTCAAACATTTATAAAGCAGTTAAACTTTGATTCGATATCAGAAATTTAAATTTTTAGTTGTATTGTATGCAAGTAAAGCAAGATTAGCCACTTTTAAAAAATATTTAGCTATCTGTTTTCGCCATTAACATATGGACAGCCTGTAGCGCTTATTCCTGTGTGTACGAAAAGCCCCTTTTCATTTGCCTTCTTCTTCCGTTCTCTTTTGTGTTTCGCGTGCGTTTAAAACTGAATCATTACAATATATACAAGCATCGTCGCTACAAGCCTATATATTCAACAATCATACCAATAGTAGGAATGGTGGTTACGATTTCTCCAAGTTTCAACTTGTACAGAATTGTTGTCTTTCCAGCAGCATCCAAACCAACTGTAAGAAATAGCTGTTTTAATTAAATAGACTTGTCATAGAAAATAATATAGTGTAGCCTATGGTTTTTTTGGTTCTTCAGTCAAGATAGTGAAAATCAGAAAAGTTTACAAAAGCGAAAAGTAGGGTACTAACGGTAAAACAACAGTTGTTAAAACATGATAATGGATAAAACAATAAAATAAATCTTGTTTTAGATAAAGGTATGACGATAAAATCGTTACACTCTCGTTACTTGATATTGACTTGCTTACCCATTAAAATTCTCATGGCCTGTTTTGAAAACAGCTTAGTGAATAAAGATGAAATTGACAATCCCATCTTTCCAGTCAAATGACCGCAGATCTACTATTAATATAAAGGACCAAACTAAGCAATTTCACAACACAACTAAAACGAAAGAGTATAATTCATGTTAAAATGAAAGTGTAATGTTACGTCAAAAATGTTTAAACTTCGTTAGGAAACGGAAAAGATGGCGCTAACGTTCAATAAGCGAGGTGTTGACACTAGTGAAGAATTCTCCAGTCTTTATAAGGATTAGGGTAGGGGAAGGATTCTTCACTAGCACTATAAAGTTCTAATACACACGAAATATAACTCGTATAAACTAAACGGTAACTCTCAAAAACAGCTGGCTCGTCGTTCATTTGATTTCTGACTTGGATGAGTTGCGTTGGAACTTACCAGTATAAAGATAGTATTACAATATTCACAATTTCTTAAAGTTATAGTTCAGACTCGGCGTATTTTACAGAAACTGAGGCACCAATGCCAACAAAACTACCTAAAGTTTTCATATGAATATAATTCGGTTTATATTAAGATTAAAATAGTCATTCATCTTTACGTTGAAATAATTTAAGAAAGTTGTATTCACTGATCCCTTTAAAAGACGTCATTTATTACTACGTCACTCTTCTGCCGCGCAAAAAAGCGACTAAAACGGATAGTTGGTGGATCTTATATTAACATTAATGGAAAAGACTTTGAACTGTGTTTAACTTCTCATATCGACACAAAAACACTACACTTACTTTACCTTACCACTATATTAAAATGCACCACACTGTAAAGTTGTCTGATCATCCTGATTTTTGTGGGTCATAGAATTTTTGTACAGGATTTATTAAAATTACAACTTGCGCTGTGTCTAAATCTCTGCGATTGGAAAAAAAGGGAGAATAAAAAATTAAAAACAGCAGCGACAGAGCAGTGTTCACACAGGCTGCCAACGCAGTTTCGAAACAACATATATTTTTGTGGGTAAAACCAAAGTTAGCAGGAAAAGATTTCACTTCAAAAAATCCTGAAATTTAGGGTGTAAGGAGCACTGTACACTTTCCACAGAAGCTGTTATATATTACGCTGATTGAACTTGTCAAGGCACCGAAAAAGATACTTGTTTACGAGTTGGGTTAACCACCAAAGTAACCCTTTGCTATTTGATGGAACTGACATAATAAATGTCAACCTTATTTGAATTTTAAAAATACTGTACATTTACAAAAGAAATACCTATGCTGCAAATTGATTCCCAAATTGGTTGAATTTTGGTAAAATAAATTTGAATTAGCACTTCTTATCATGGAGTGAGTAAACAGAAGTTTCAGTTACCAACTACATTCATGATTTCGGAAAATTGCTAAACACAGTGCATCAGAATTGTGCATGTGGGGTGTCTGCTCTGTAACTCACTACTGCTCAGGAGATGCAACACCAAAGAGTTGTGGAAAAATAGGCGGTTTTGTAAAAAAGAAAGAAAAAAATTGTTGGTCGCTACAAAATCTGAGGTGACTTGTGTGAATTGGAGCCATACATCCTGCCTTTGGCGCTGTAAGCACAAACGATGGTAACCCTAGCCTTCATAGAAGATGGTGTTAGTTATTAGCTACTTGTTCGATTAGACGTGGCTTTTTCCGTACAGGTTCCGACTCTAAAATCTCCTTCTGTTTACCTTCAACACTATTAGTTTTTGTGAGAGATGCATTTAAATCTGGCTCACACTTTACAGCAGTTGCCTTTTCTTGACTTTCTTCTTCGTCATCGGAATCATCATCAGAGTAATCGACCAAACCAACGAGACCATTCTTCACTGTCACAGGAGCTTCATCTGTGCTCTTCACCTCCGCTTTTGGGGCAATTGAACCGTTGGAAAAATTCTCTTCTCCTTTTGTCTCAAGTTGCAACATTGTGTTTAGTTTGTTAAGTTCGTTACTTTTTTTTACAGTTTTATCTTGAGGCTTATCACCTTCTAAAATACTATCAATGTTGATTTTCGGGGCATCAGTGTCAAACGCATCACCTGAAGAGAAGCTCGAGTTATGATCTTCTCCGTCCTCATCATCTTTTTCAAACCACAGCTCTTCTTCTTCTTCCATCGCCCTCGCATCTCTCCTGTAGCGATGATTAGGTATTGCAACAGCATCCGATATGGGGTCAGGATTTTGCTTCAGCTCTCTTCCCTTCTGCTGATCAAACCGAAGCTTCAAACCTGCGAAGGTCTTCACGTATTCGATTTCTTTCAACTGCTCATGATGGTTCTCCACCACATATGAAATCAATGACTTAATATCCTCCACTCGGATATATTCAAACATTTCTAGTATTGTTGAGTTAATGAGGTTGTATCTGCTGCCTGATCTAAACAAGGAATCCACTACGGGTTTAAAGAGGTCGCCTTTTACAATGTATCGGTTATAAAATTCATCTAACGTGCTGACTATTTTCCTTGTAAAGCGTAGCGCAGCTAGAGACAGAAATTTGTGTCGTGAGTTCAGCAGAACGAGTACTCTTCGCAGCAAATCCTTGCTGAGTATATAGTTCTTAACATGATAGGTGTGGTGTTCCACTGAGAAGGTAACCAACTCAAGAATAAGGCTAAGTAGGTGAGCAGTTTGATAATCATCCTTTCCTAGCTTTGTTTCATCGGCAGTGTTGGCCAGGAGAGGCGCCATCAGCACGTGCATGCAATTACGGTAGAAAAATCCAAGAAATTCCGTCTTTTCGTTCTTATTTGCCATCATGTTTTCAGGGTCGAGTAAAACCCGCAGTAAGCCTGTTAACTGCATGGCACAGCTGAGCTCAGGATCGGGGTCACAGATCATTTGATCGATGACAAGGTTTAGAAGAAAGAGATCGTCATCGTTCCCTTCGCTCCTTGCTTCAGTCATCTCCTTGTGTGCAAAGTCGCGCACCATCGACGGACTGTGCTCGACCACATGAGCAAAGATATCAATTGCAAGTCTATGTGAAGGTTCATCATCACTTGCAAGCAGAGATTCAATTGCTGTGAGGACTCCTAACTCTCCAAGTTGTTTGAAAAAATCATCTCTAGAGGTTGGTTGCAGCGTCTGGGAAAGGGAGCATAACTCTTTAACGAACCCGGCAAGTTCTCTCCTCCTCTCATCTTCCACTGTTTCATCTCCGAGTTGTTTAAACAACGAGGTAAGCAACGTTTCATCTTCTTGTACCAGACTCACGATTTCAACCTGCAGAAGTGAATAGTGATGAAAAAAAGAAAAACTTAAGGCCAAAATTTGTATTGATAAACCAATTTATGCTAGCTTAAAATACAATTTTAATTTATCGCTAAAAATACAGTAAAAATATGGGATGACACCTAGCATTACTCCTATGCATTTACTTGCTTACTGTCCTACAAATGTTCATGTTTTCATAATCTAAATCGTAAATCACTTATGCTGGGAAAATTCTATCAAAAATTCTACACGCAAATGATTTTTACCAGTTTGTTTACAATATGGACTAACATAAAATTTGCCTAACTCTTTATAAGAATGACAATAATAAACTAATTTATGCTACCATAAGATTACTAATTTCTTCTGGGGAGAATTTCATAATTCATACTGTTGGAGTAATTATAATAGCCATTAATTTTTTGTGACATTGCTGTAATAGGGTGAATAATATCACAGGACCTTTTGCTGCTTAGTATATTGGAAATCTAATTTGAAATATGTTATCAAACGTACCTTATTGAAAAAGATTACAGAGCTCAGTGTGGAAAGCATATTCTCCTCAAACACTGATGGAGTAGGAAGAACAACATCCTGGATGTACTGCAGTCGGAATGTCTGGTGAATTTTCTTGAGTAATTCTGGATTTTTAATTGGTAGCACTTCCTTAAAATTCACTTCTTTGAGAAGGTAGTCTCGGTGCCTACGTGGTTCGGATAGAGCAGGGTCGTACTCGAGGCAACCAACCACTGGAACTATGTTCGAATCCTGCAGCATCACATCGAAGAGACTGCTCCGGTTGAGAAGGAAAATGGTTTTCATGATCTCGTAAAGTTTGTGGAGTCCATCCGTGTGATCGAGGTCCTCACATGTCCGAAAGAGGTCTAGAAGCTTCCGGATGTAGTCCGACTCTTCGATCGAGCGAGCCAGTTGGTCTCGACGAACAAGCGAAGGCAAGGAAGTCGTAAAAACTTCCGCAATCTCTTCCAACTCTCCGAGCTCACAAGCAGGGAGAACATAAGGTGATGTAGATTGACGTTGCAGCGACTCTCCACTATCATCCAGTCTTCCACCACCAAACTCTTCCTCATCTTCCCCATCTTCTGGGATGTCTTGCGTGATGTCAACAGAAGGATCTTTTCCCTGGACCTGGAATAAAAATTATGTTTTTGATCTTTTTTATCTGTAATGATATAATGAAAAAACAGATAGCAACCCCTAAGAATTAATAAGCACAGTTATTCCCCATTCCCACTATGGCATTTGGTTTTCCTTTATCTTAGGTGATATATTCAGAAAAACAGATTATTATGCCATTTTAACTTCCTGGGTGTGGGGATAACAAACTAAATCTTACCTAAATTCCAGGTTTTCGAAAAGGACAATCCACATAGAATAGAAAAATGCCATGGACTTAAAATTCTATACATACCTGGCAGATTTTTTCCCAAATTTCATCACAGCCTGCTTTCTCCTGGAAACTTAGAGCAAGATCTGTGTTTTCACCTTCCGACCAAACTATCAATGTCTCCTGCTGCTTCTGGTAAGCAGTGTCTGGTAGGATGCGAGATTCGAGTAAAAGTGAACCATCCTGTTCAGCTCTTACTATTAGTGTCATGCCAGTTAATCTTTCAACATAAGCTGAAGATACATGGCCCGTACCCTGATCATCCCACTGTCTCTCCTCATTCAGGGTATACACCTTTACTCTGCGTCTGGTGTCGCTCATGTTTATGTTCACCATTAATATCTTAGTTTCGTTGACGCTTTGCCGTTCCTGAGCTTTTGTTGATGCAGACTTTCGTCTGTAAAAAGTGGGGGTTTTCCTCGGAAACTGTACTCTGCTTAACAGGACACTTTTCAGGCAGCAGTGCGTTCCACGGCAATGTGATAGTGGATAAGTGTTGTTTTATATCAGTAGCAGTTTTAGACACGTCCGATGGGTCTTCTGTCTTCAGAAAACCCAATGCTAAAACTGATTTTAGTTCCAGCAGTGGAGCAAGAGTGGCACTCAAGTTTGCAAGACCTGCTGTTGGTGTTCCTCGGGAAGCAGAAAGCAGAGCTAGGTGCTGAGTAAGAGCTGCAGGCTTGGCAGATTTGCAAGTAATGAAAAAAGAAAGTTTATCTTTTTCCAGCGCCTTTGTCACTTCGTTTATTCCAAATACAAAGTTTTTCCTAAAACAATATAAGAATAAGAAATATATATTCACACGTGTAAAATTATAATAATTAATAATGTCTATTTGTCTTTTCGATTCTGGTAGCAAAGATTAAAAAACATTTAAAGCGAAAAGATAGGATATAGCGACAAAGCAACAGTTGTTTAAAACAGCATATATATATAGGACTACCCTAAATATTATAACTATTTTACGGGCCATCACGGCAACTTATTTCTTATGATATACTTACCGAAACTCGTTTGGTTGTTTAATTTCACCACTTATTTTTCGCTTTTTACGACCAGCACTTTGTACTTTCTTGACTTCTGGGTGAGATTCAAAAAATCTATGAAGGAAAATTGAATAAGAAAGACACATTAAAGTTTATGAATAAATAACCTTTCAATGCCTCATCAGAAACATACTACGTTTTTTTCAAACCAGCTTTTAAAAGTTTATTCACATTATGCCTGGTAGCAAAAGTAACAGAATATTTATGATTAATTTTAACACAGGAAGTTTTACCATTTAAAATTATCATTGGTAGAGTAAATCTTACTATGTTTATTTTAACTAGTAGTATTGTAATACACATCATACACAACTGTGATCAAATATTTTAAAAAAAGAAATATCTTTTTACATTCCTACAAATATATATATAGATACTTATATTGACTATAATAATTGTTACATAACGTTTGGACAAACATTCTTTGCGTAGCTTCACACAATCAAGAAAAGTCCTAGCAAAGAGTCACACTCAAAAGTGTAACCGGAGCAAATGGAGTGCATAACCGTTGAATTAATTATTTCAAAGATAATCATAAGATGAACATGATCAATTAATTCTAGTATATATAGTTAAATAAACATAACAACAAACCGTGTTAAGAGTTTAAGAACGGTAGATGATGTCTTCCTTTCAGCAGTTGGTCTGTTAATAATTAACGAGTTACAATCAAATAAAGAACTACAATACTCCATTGTTACGCTACTAGTACAACACGTACTTAATTTAATATACACTGTAATGATATTAAACAACAACAACCGATAAACATGCATTTTTTTAAATTTTAACTTCTATAATATATTGCTCATGATTTAAAGTTTTAAGCAATACCCATACCTAAATGGTAGGTATAGTAATTTAAACTTAGTCAACACTCAGTCACCAGTACACAAAACATGAGGCTTATTTACACAGTAGTTTCAAATGTAAACAACAATAAAACATCACAACTCACATTGTTACAAGATAAGGCTGGAGCAAACTGGCTTTAAGTACCAACTTTTTTCCTGTCTTCTCCCCTAAAGTTACCGGTGTACTAGACATGACTTCATTTTAACATGACTATTCAAAAACACTTTAATACTACAAAACCTGACAAAAAAATTGGAAATAAAAACAAATTTTATTTAATACCTTTTTTTAAAATATAAATTTTCTGAAAAATGAATGTATATATATAAAAGATATAAAAAATATGATTTTTTTGCCAAAACATTTGACAAAAAGTTTTTTTTTCATTTTTCATTAAATAAGTGTTTTCAATTAATGTGCATTGTTTTAAACCTCGCTACTGTAATCAAATGGACAAATAAAGAAAATAATGCTATAAATGTCTTATGTTTACTTGAAATAGGTCGAAATAATTCTTATAATCAGTTAAGGAATTAACAAATTTACCTAATAATTACATTCATTACACTTTGTTATCATATTTTAATGTTATATATATACATTAAAATATAGACTTATAAATAATAAAGATATAGTAATAGTAATTTTATTTTTGTATTAATATAAGTTACCAACTAGTTGTTTATTTGTTTCAATCAGTATAACATATTTTAGAATGTCCTGTGTTGGCTGTGTTGCATGTGTATTACTGCATTGGTTCAGTTTTTTAGATGTTTATACAAGAGGACAAAAAATAAAATTAAACAAGGCACATGACTAATACATTAAAACACAGTGATGTTATTACAGTCAGGCTTTTGAAAATTCAGGAACTAAAATCCAAAATAACAGTTTAACAGTAATACAGTTACAAGTTACCCCAACTGATTTAAATGCAAATCTATAAAATGTAAGCTAACAAATTTTAATGGGCTATAACAATATAACGAAATTATGTTAACAATTAATTTACGAAAATATGTCTGACCTAATTGTTAAACTATTGCACGGTTTTTGTTAATTGTTTCTTCGCTTAAAAAGCGTGCCAATTTTATTCAAGAACCGTATCAAATATAATTTGTTCGCATTACACATAAAGCTGATCTGGCTACAAAGCAAGCGTTGTAAGTGCTTCTATCCACTACGGTGCAAAGAAAATCGCAGCATCCGGTTGCGACTTATGAGAAGAGAACACAACGAACTACTTTCACCTCGCGCTGGTGCAATAGAGCGTTTTCTCCCGGCGAGTAACAAAGTAGCTCGATCACCCTGTAGAGACACTCTTGATTCTCATGGTCCCGAATTATTAAACTGCCACCTGATTTAAAAACGTAATTCGAGGTAAGTCAGCTACCAATTGCGTAGATTCACTTATCATAAACTACTTAAGTAAAAAAAGCAGCTCATTCCAAAGAAGTTCGGTCAGTTTTTTGATTTATTGCAAATAATCGTTTGTATATTTCCAAACACCAGTTTCTTTACTGTACCGTCCAAACACCGTGATAGAATTACATAAATGCGCGCAAAGAACGACTTGAAACGTGAATGCAACTATATTGTAGATTACACATTACTTTTTCTATGTGACTTTCAACACTTCTCCTGATTTTTACACAATACCTAACAATGATTAGATAACATAGTTTAACTGTATATACCAACAAAAATTGCAACTATAATGAATTTGGCTTTATTTTCCATGCAAAGCTCGTGTTACTTGCGCAATTTGAAATAATATCAATTCAGAATGAGAACAGTTCTCAAAATTGTCAAATTTCCTACACATCAGTTAAATTGAAGCAGATGTGTGAAATTAATGCATTTCAACTTTAATCTTCTTTATCCCTGTATTGTCAAACTCCCCGTTTTCTGCACTTCGTTTTTGCACTTGCGGCTTTGGCTCATATTTAAGGTCAAGAATTTTAAACATTTTGCCAAAAGTTACCAATCGCAGAAGCCGCTGTAAAATAACTTTTTATAAAGTCGCATAAATCATAAAACCCTTTTAATGTAAATAAGGTATGTTTTTAACTGTAAGCGTGTTTTAACAACTGTTGTTTTGTCGCTATATCCTGTCTTTTTGATTTCAATATTTTTTAATCTTTGTATCATAATTAAAAAGACAAACAAAAGTTGGTATTTTATTATATATACGCGTTAGAGGTAACAAGAAACGTGCGAACAAAATGACAGATATACCTGAGCCAATGTTGTAATGTCTTCCCTTTGTTGGAGACTTAAGTTACCAGCAGCATCTGTGGGTTCTTTTTCACAAGGATCTCGAATACCAGGACCATCAGGCAGCAAAACACCCATGGAAAGAACTTCAAGGACGCGCTGTAAGCAACTTGTTGGAGACAAGGTTGACGTCGCACTTGTGTAGGAACGCTCAGTAAGAAGCTCAATCGCCTTTAAATAGGAATAAACAATCAAATTTGATTTGTATAGTCACCATACAATGTAAAGTATTAAAATATTTCGCACGCAGCCAATAAAATAGTAAGATAATCAGTTTTGAACTCATAATTAAACAATATTTGTTGCAGAACCACCTTTGAACAAAAAAAAAACAATACAATTTTGACTATAGAATAACTATTGCACAAATATTGAAATGGGATATTGAACAATAATGTTTGCACCAATTTAATTCTCTTACCCAACTTTTCAAAGGAACCAACTGATTGTAGCGAGTTGCAAAATCTTTAAAGATCCGACAAATCACAAGGCAAGAATGGTATGGGGTCACTTTAGCCTAAAATTCAGATCAGTTTTAAACAGGTTTACTGATTTTTGTCTTGTACTTTTTTATTAAGCTTGTAAAGTAAAATATGGAGAAAATACAGTAATTATTGGTAAGAAAGTTTGGAAAAACTATATAAATAAGGTATTTTAGCAAATAAATAAGGTATTAGCGTAAGTAGTTATTATAATAGTTACTATTATTCTAAAAACGAGACGATCAAATTAGCATATTTTTGATAAAATACAATATATAGTGAATTAATTAATAAATTTACATTAGCACTCTGGTTACATATGCTGTTACTTCTACTATATTTAGAAGTAACAGCACACCAGTGTTGCGCAATGTATAAAAGTGTATTGCTGCGTGCTAAAAGAGAAGCCAAACCTGGAACCACTTGGCGCGACGGAGCGCGGCCAGTGCGTCGCAGCATTTGTCTGAATCCAAAATGTCTGGTGGGTCTGGCTTCTTATTCTTTGTTGCGCTCTCTTCTTTAGAGGGAGGGCAACAAATAAACAACCACACGGGGACAGCAGAGGGGTAGCATCCCAAAGCATGCATATGACACAGCGAATGTAAAAGAGGACGGATTAAAAAGTTTAACTAGGGTAAGATTAAGCTGTATATTGGTCATTGCCCTCTGCTGTTGATATTATAAAACCTCCTTATGCAAACCCTTAAAGCTAAGATACGAAATCTATACCGGATAAAAATAAATTATTACAACTCAAAAAAAGTAGAACTTTTTTTTGAAAATGACTGTAAATCCTTATAAAAAATCTGCTTGCGTTTAAAAATATATTTTTATTTTTTCTTAGGGACCATACCTGCATCCGGACATGGGTTCCTCATTGATGTGGATGTAAGAGTGATGCGAATGGTGACCACTGGGACGGATTTGGTAGCAAGGAGAATAGCAGCATCTTCAACCATGATTTTCATCACAAAGTTTTCATCACTTACATTCTGTGAAGAAAATTAACTATGTCAGGCTGTCAGTTATTTAAAAAGATTGCAGGTGCTAATTTAAACAAGAAAAAAAATTTAGAAACATTATTACATAATTAAACTCTGTAGTCCAACAATATTTAAACTTTTGCAAAAGTTCTTTATCCTTGCTATGTGGGCAATGACGGGGTTCTGTTTCATACACTCGTGCCAGCATACGAGTAAACACGTATGGAACTTTGCGAGGGATTGTGTTTTTTTTTTGTTTTTTATGTATGGCCGACATTTTGGACAACCCATTAGGGACCACCGGGTTAAAGATGGAAAACTTATTTTTTGTTTAAAATTGTTTTCAAAATCTTACCCCTAGTTGCTTGGGTAGATGACCAGCCACCCTGTTCAACATTGTTTTGGTTGGTTTGACATTGCACATAAGGACCAATGCTACATGCAGGTCACCAGTGAGTAGTAAACCTTTAGAAAGTTCGCCTACTCTTACAACAGCAGTGATCAATCGCTGAGGTTGCGCTCTTTTACGACTGTGTAGAAAGCATAGTAAGAACAATAATGTGACAAAGTTTTATCTATATGCCTGAAAGCACTAGCAGAAGTAAAAGTATATTATAACAATATATATATACTAATACCTAAATACTACACACAACATACGTTCCGTGTGAGGCAGCAAATACTTTCATCTCTTGTTCATGAATTGTACGCGACACATCCTTGAAGGCAGTTTCTACCGTCTGCACAGTACTTTGTACTGCCTCCAGTTCTTCTGGTGTTGGGTAAATGTTCTTATGCTTCTTCATGATAAGCTGGTCATCCCGTGAAAGCTGACCCTGAAATAAAACTACGTGTATGAAAAATCTCTCACAACAATAAAAAACTTGGGAAATTTTTCAACCTGGGCATTTCTGTTAAATTTAATAAATAATGGTAAATTTTTGGTATTTTACATTTTTTTGAATACTGAAGCTGTTTTTTATAATCTAAAGCTCTTAGCATGGGTTATAAACCCATTTCTTACTACAGTCAACCCCGCTTTATCTGACCAGTTTGGTTTGGTTCAGATGTGGTGACTGTTTTATTAAGTACACGTACCTCATTCCCATTTGCATCATTTGGCCGAAAAAATTTCAAATGTGGTTTATTCGGTGGTGCAAGGTATGGGGGGACAGGGGTGCCAGATAAACGACAATATGAAACTTCTTCTTCAAATAACGACAGTTCTTCCTTGTATCGATAGTAAAGCTCTTGCTCATAAAGCCTGTTGCAACATTGTTTGCGTTAGAACCATTTCTAACTCTTAATTTTACAAAGATTGCAACCTGTTTTATTACTTTCTCTTTAAATGGCATCACATATAGTCTTTATTTTATCCCAAATCTGTTCAATGCTTCATCGATATATCGCTAGCAGTGACTAGGGGTAGTGTTTCAGTTTCAGCCAAAATTCTTAGTGTGTCTTGTCACAGAAACCTCTATTTTATTCTATATACACTTCTGCAGCTTGGCATGCTATGGGTGCTAGAATTTAGGCAGCGATTTCAATATGAAAGTTGTTACCGCCCGTGTATTAGACCCTCACTCTTGTAAAGGCTTTATCATTCGCCCCTCCTCACCTGATGTCTTCTTCCTCCCGCTTCCTCATCTCCATCTGCCATTCCATCCTCTTCTTCTGTTGCTCCATCGCTGCCTCTCTGAACACAAAAAAAATAGGTGAAATGTTTAACTTTAATCAAAGGCAAAAAATAAAATATAAATGCACTTTAAATTTATATAGTAACCACAGCTGTTAATTATTGCTTTTTTGCAGAGACTGACGATGCTATTAAGGTAAAAAATATATCTCCTATAATATACAATTGTTGGATTTAATTTTTGTCTGTTAAGTTTTCTAGTACCAGATTTAAAATATAATATAACATTCGGTTATGAATTTAAAAACTAAACCCACTTTTTTGCTTCCATTCTCATTTTCATTTCCATCAAGCTTTTTTGTTTAGGATTCAGTTTCACTTCAACTTCTATATTTGGATCAACTTTTTTCTGAGTTGGGCATAACATTAGGTTAGTGCTAGTTTGGAACAGCAGTTTATCTAAAACATTTTTTATAATTTTTTTTTTTTTTGATAACTATTTATTGTCAATTAAGATGACTATATAGTATGACAACAATTTTACTTGTTTCTATAATTTTTTCCATAAATTATATTATGAATATACATCTGAAGTATTTATTTTCCAGTATTTTTTATTATTTTATCATTATATTGTGGCGACCGGTCACGTGTGTGTGTGTGTGCCGAAGCATACAAGAGTTTTTCCTACGTTTATCTTCCGTATAAATACCACGTCTCGAGTTCATTCGCCCTCTTAGTTTACCTCTTGCAATAAACCAATATGCAATCGCTACGATATATATTAAATCTAAAAAAGTATTCAAGCACCTACCTTATAAGAAAGCCTGTGCCTTCTTCCTCTTATATGAAGAGCTTTTGCAGACGGATCATTAAACTCGCATTCACATAATTTGCACCGATACCTTATAACCCGACCGTCCGTCCATACTTGTGTTACATAATCCTCCCCTACTGGAGCTGTTGTGGAAAAAAGATGGATTATGAACGTGACAAAAAAAAGGACAAAATGTTTAAAAAGATAAAAGGGTTGCCATGGCAAAAACAGACGTATTTGTGTAAAATTTTAAAAAGTTGAAAATAAATACAGGCAGATTCAAGTGCGCTGAAAACATAACAGTCAAAAAACAACTTCAACCAATTGTATAATAATATATATATATGTATTTTATGTATATATATTTTATTATACAGCAGTTGCTGCTGCTGTTGTATTTCATGTGTATATATATATCTATCTATATTTTACCTAAATAGCATCGTTAGTCTTTTATTCAAACAGAACCCACAGAAGATAAAACGATCAAACACAAGCTCACCATTTTTACTTTCTATTTCTGCAGAATCTTTGATTTCTTCTTTGATTGTTTCCTGGCATATGGGTTTCATGACAGGCGGGGCAGGGGGCGGGGGCATTAGGGGTACATTTGCGGGGGTGGGGGCTTTGAAGGTAGGGGTGGAGGTGCTGGTGATGGGTGGGTAGGCAGTGGGGGTGCTTTTAATAACTGTATTTACCCCTCCGGATAAATGAAGAGTATTACCACCTGTTTAATTTTATGATGTGAAATATATAATATAATATATATGCATAATAGTATTATATTACTATGTTTTGAAGAGTAATACCACCTGTGTTTTGGTAGGAAAATTATACTTTGGAACTTTTATGATATGTTCAGCTTCTTCTTAATATATAATATATAATAATTTATAGTTGGAATAACACTCCAACTATATGCTAAATTGTTCAAGGCTTAACTAAGTGATAAAACTAAGTACATGTTCTTGTTCTGTACTTGTTAACTTTGATGAAATTAAAAAAATATATACGTAAAAAAAAGTGGTGGTATCCATCACTTGGGGGTACTGTCTTGTCCCAACTTAAATTTAATTTTTCTTTTTTAAACTCACCAACAAAGTTGACTTTATTAGATAGAGCTTTCTTCATTGCGATGCCTACTTTGGTTTCCTGGTAACTTTGTGGTTTATATGAAGCTGGCATCTTGTTGTTGGTTGCCGCAAACTTGGCCTGGGAGAAGAAACAGTTTAAAAACAATACAGTGTTATTGTAGTAGTCTTATGCTAATTTTGCAATAATATAGTGGATTTATGAATAACCAATAAAAAGTTGGTGCAACATATTCTGTAAAGGTATATTAGATTAGATGCATAACTTATAAACATTGTCAAATACAGCAGCCTAACTGAACACTACAAGCTTAAAAATCAGAGAAATCATTAACATGGTTAAAGTAACTTACTTTCTCTGCAAAATAACATAACTTACATTAGGGACTAGGGTAATAATAGACCAATCATAGCCTAATCTTAAGACCTATGGGGTGCCATGCTAGACCTATTTCAAGTTCTGGAGGACCTTACCCACATGAAATAAAACATAACTAACACTCAACTTACATCTCTAATTGGAAGTTCAGATTCTGTCATTAGTTTCTCACGAACCAGGTAGTCACAGAAATCCCACGCGGCCCTTGTTTGCGAATCTTTCTTGTTTCCAGCGCTTCCCTTGGCTACATAATCATATCCGTGTACAACGATCTCGCACACATAGGTTTGCCTGTACGGGTGACTACCATGTGCAGTAATGTTGTAATCGGGACGAGCTTTCTTCTTACTTAACCAAGCATAGAGATATGCTTTGACTTCAGTTGCCTAAAAACATGGAAAAAACTTATAAGATGTAATTTGAATATAAAAAAATGCTATAACATTTTGAAATGCCTAGAGGCACATTTTTAATGTAAATCTTTTATCCTCACTTGGGGGCAGTGACAGTGGTCATAACATGGGGTCCTATTCCATACATATGGTGCTGCTTACAAATTACTACATTTTATCCTAAAATTATCAAATAAGGTATATACAACCATTGAAAACAATAAAATATTAAAAACATTGTATTAGGAACCATTTTGCAAAATTACAACATATATATATATATATTGATTTATTGAGTAAGATTAAAACTTACTACAATTGGTTTGTTTGGGTCTTTGACTTGCTGTAACCTCTTCTGTTTCCAGTAAGGTAGTTGCTTTATATAGGCAGCACTTAGATTAGATGCTCCCCCTCCCCCTGTTACACCAGTTGGTGTTGAATGTTGTTGGTAGATTGATGAAGCAGCGTTGATGAGAGCTTTCTCATAGTTAGATATGTTTTGTTGTGATTGTTGGCTCTATTGGATTAAATATATCTGTTACTGTTAGTGAAACAAACAATACCGGTATACATCTGTTAGTTTGGCTGATTTTTTTTCATGCAAATTTTACAGAAGCTGTTTCGTTAATACAAGCTTTTGTGGTGCCTTTAGATCACATTTGAGTATTTCTATTCATAAACTATTTTTATTTTTCATTAGTATGCTCATTTAAGTTTAAAAACGGCATAAAAGTTTAGTTGCTTATAAAAACAATTACCTGTCGTTGGTTGAAATTAGATGTAACAGGAGGGCTGGGTTGGTTATACACTGGCTGGGGTGCTGGCTGTTTAATCTGCATTGCGCTATCTGAAGATAATGTTAGATAGTTAGATGCCAGAAGCAGCTTATAAATTATAGATTAGAACTAAAATTAAGAAATTATCCCATGACTTGTTTGCTTGGTTGCAAGGAAAATGGTGTGTTTTTTATGTTTTTATGAGTTACACTTGGTGTGTTTTTGTAAGTTTATGAGTTACAAAATATTTTATTGAGTTATACAATGCACAAAACATAAGTTAAGAATAATTTGTTACTTTGAGTATTGTTGTTTGTGAAATAGGCAGTTGATGAATTGGCAGTGTTGGTTTGTGTGGGTGGGTTTCTTGGTTGTTGTTGTTGTTGATAATATTGATGTTGATTGCTTTGTTGAACAGCTGGCTTGTTGAATCCAGTTTGCTGCGAACAGAAAAAAAATATTGTAGACCCGTTAAACATGATTAAAGGGAAAATGCAAAATTTTGTATTTTGGTTTGTAAAATTGCGTTTACTAAATTTTAATTTGCATTATGTAATAACTTGATAAAATATATCAAAACAACTGATTGAATAAGTTTTCATACTTGTTGTTGTTGTTGCTGTTGTTGACTTTGATAACTGTATGTGTTGGGATAAGATGTAGATGGGACAGATGCTCCTCCAGATGCAGTTGGCTGAAAATGCATTTAAACGTTTATTCAACTGGAATTACAATGTTGTATCTTATTTGTTTTCTGTTTAGTAATAAAATTTCTACAATTTTTTAGTATTAGTATGAATAATTGTACATTTTTTGTATTATATTAAGACATTTTCGCCTCTTAAATAAAACAATATGTTAAAATATATGGCTACGTTTTTTCTACCACTTACGTGTCCATAAGCTACGTATGTTTGTTGTTGTGGTGGCTGGATGGCTCTTGGTGGTTGCATATAGTTATTTTGTGCTGGTTGCTGCTGCTGTTGTATTCCATAATTACCACCGTAGTTTCCAGTGGTACCAATGCTGAATAATTAGAATACAAAATCGAGATTTAGAAATATATGAAAAAAGGCAGGATTTAAAAAGCCGGTCGTGCAAATTTAGGTCTTAACTTCTAAATAACACAATAAAAAAATAAAAAAACGAACTTATATTGTTGATTGTTCCCTCCTGAAGTGAATCCGAAGTAATTTGCGGCCATTTTGTAAGTAATAACCTATAAAAACGTGTTTCAAAGAGTCAGAAACAATGATTTTCGCATTATATACACTCGCCGACAACAGCGCATGCAGGAATGAGGAATTAATGAACCGGAACGGAAAAACAATGACGACATGGTAACATGGAAATCGAATAATAATGAATGTAAATAGAAATCTTGTAATAAGCGTACCTTTTCCATGGTGAACTGACGCAAAACAAACATTGTCGATATTTGTAGTAGTTTAATTAGAATCGTGAAATCGCGATGGATAAACGATTAGTCGCTGCATCTGTTGATGATGCTGTTCAACAATTATGGCGAGAACACATACGAACTTTGAATGGCTCCATAAAGCAACTTGGACGCGAAATTTCGGCAATTAAAAATGAGGTTTGAAATATATTTATATTTTTTGCTAAATTTTTCTATTTCAGTTTAGTACACTTTAAAATAATTATAATTGTTTTAATTTATATGCGGAAGTTATAAAATCCAATTGAATTGCCTACTTTCGAGTCCATACACGATACAGCATAGGATAATTTTAATTTTCTTTAACGTAATCGAAAGTGACAAATAAAATATATATTATTATTTGCATATAAACCTTATGATGTTTTGTACCAATTTTCCAGATTTCTCAGCGTGATTCCATTGTCCAAACAACAAGTTACCAAACAAGGAATGTTGAGCAACTTGCACAAGCTGGTGTGGCTGATTTACGAGGAAGAATGGTCAGGTATATGTATATGGTGTGGATTTAGTCGGCAGAATATGGCTGTTCTTGATGAGTTCTTCTGCATGCAAGACGATTATGTTTTTCGCGTGCGTGTGGCTACCAGTAAAAATCGGCGTGCAAAGCTTTTGATTCATTGTTTAAAATTGACTTGCTTGGGACATATTATGCCGTGCACAACCGAAGTTTATAAACAAACTTGTGTGTGCACCTGCCCTACTCTGGGTGTGAATTATATCGTTGCATGAATGTAACTTTTATTTTGCATGGCAGAAACTACAGTCTTTAAAACATACATCCTATAAATCTAAAACTAGACTATTTTTAATGCTCAATAGTCAATAATTGAATTTTGTATCAAAGGTGTGACACATCCATAGCACAGTTGGCACATGATTTCCGGACTACTGCTTCTACATATCAGCTTGACAACGAACGACTTAAACAATCCTTAGAAACAACTTCGAGTAAAAACAATGACCTGGAAAAAATGGTAACAAATAAATTCATTGTTGTGTATGAATTTGTGCAAGTATGTTCTTTTACTGGAATACTGGAACGAAATTCAGAGTAACTGAAACCTGAATGAAAAATAACTTTTGTTTGATTTTTATTTATAGTTTAAAAGGCAATTTTAATTATTATTTTTTTTTTTACTTTGTTTGTTCAGGTAAATGAGTTAAATAAGAGGATGGACCAACTTACAAGTGAACAGGAAGGTAGAATAGAAGTTTATAGAGGAACAAACAGCATGCAGATGGAAGCTATTGACTCAAGGACCAAGGTTTTTTGTTATTAGTATTTGAATTTGAACCATTTTTATCCCAATTAATAACAAACATAGTCCTAATCCAAAATTTCTAATATTTGGGCTGTAAAAAATATTTCTTATTTACTTTTTTGATTAAAAAAATATACATATATATATATATATCCCTTTGTTTCTTGTTTTATTAATTTTTTGTTTGCAGAGAATTTTTGAAGACATTCGTATGACAATTGAAAGTAACAAGAGATGGGCTGAAACTGAAAGATTAAGAATCGAACAACAGTTAATGCAAGTTGTGGAACTAAACTCAACTATGGTTCTTAATAAACAGGTAACTAAATGGGTAGAGGTTCGTTGTTTTGTCATTTTAGTAGTAATAACTATTTTTATAATAGTGTAAAATAAACACTTTTATAGTAGTAACTATAATTGATTTAATAACTCAAAATAAACTAAAAAAACTGGGTAGTAAATGAATTGGTGTATGTTTTATATTTTGTACAAGTTTGTAAAACGACCGATATAATAGTAGATAATCTTTTATCAGGAAATGTACGAAAGCAAGGTGATGGACCAAATAAACACTGTACAGCGTGCTGTAGATGCTTGTAATGACCGCTGTGAAAAATGCCACATGGAGCTGAAGGATAAAGTTGACCAAAGTGAGCTTGTTAAAAGGTGAGCTGCATTTAATAATATATGCATGTGACCCAAAGTTACAGTGGTTATAACACAGATGTTCTGTTTCATACTCCTTGTGCCAGTTTGCGAGTTACCGCGTATAACATTGTTTGGAATTGTTTATATGACTCACAAGTGACAATATAGGACAATTGTGACCTACCTTCCAGTCTAAAAAATAAACCATAGAGATAGACTATTGACTTCTTAAATCTAAATTTATCTGCATATCATCAATTAAACACCAGTATGTGTGACCCAAAACTGTGTTAACAACAATAAATCTTAGTGTTGAAAGCCTTAAGAAAATGATGACATCTGAACTCGCGCAACTCAAGTCTGAATACCGGGAAGGATTTAGTTCCGTCCGTGAGAGTATTGACACAACTAATAGGCTTGTTAATGGTAAGCTTAAACTGATGGAGGACCAACTCACACGAGAAATAAATAATGTTAAGAAAATGGTTGTGTTGATATAGCTAAAGCATTGATTCTTATTTAAATGAGAGACTGGTGATGCCATTTAAGCGAAATTTATATATTTTGTTATACGATTAATTTTGATTTTTGTCTACATTTTCATGGCACCAGATCCTTCCTGTATTAATTTAGGTGTTAATTTTACCGGCACATTTTCTGTAAAGGTATTTTGAACAGTGTTTATTGGTTTCAGGCACAAAGTATTATAATATTTTTTAATTTGTCGCAAGGTGCCTTGTGTTATATTACTTCACTGTAGTTTAGCTATTACTACATACTATTTACCTAATGTCTTATGCAAATAACAGGGTCTATTGCAAAGTATTTGCAACAAATTCTCCTTCACTTTGTAGATTGTATATCTTCCATGTAGTTGCAGTGTTCTCACTAAAGTTAGCTTTTCTTGTAGTATGTATTAAAGGTGGGTGAAGATAGGACACCTTTTCTCTCTATTTTCTTGTCCAAAGAACAAGAATTATAAAATCGTATCCTCACTACTCCTATAGACCTGTCTTAGTTGTTTAAAACAAAAAACAAGATCAGGATATTTGGTTATTATGTGTTAAAGGGTGTCTGATTTTACCCCACAGTAATATTAATCCCACTATATAAAACACCATTACCCACCCACCACAGAGAACACTGTTTCAAAGCTCCATTTATCTCATAGTGTTCCATTATATCAGCATTAGTGTTTAAATTGTTTAAATAATTTAGTTCATAACCATCGCATTTTATGCAATGTGTAAATGGCGATATATTTTATACTTTATAGTATACTTAGACCCACTATGCCAGAAATAAAAGTTTAAATAAAACATACTTGCTATTGTAATACAAGATTAACATAGACCAAAGCCAAAGTGGTAAGAGTAAAGTAGGTTTTAGACAATTTAGAGAATATGTTCGACCACGAAGCAGAGAATATAGCTTTGGAATTCTTGGTGCTAAAATGTGGAATTTTAAATTAGGCAATTTTAGAATTAATTCCTGTATAGGCAATGTCAGAGCCATAAAAATACAGGTGTTTATAAGACTCTGAGCAATGTATGATGTCTTTTGGAGAGTTTAGCTCTCTTGTATTGTGATTGTTCATCGCATCCATTCTAAAAAAAACGCGAAGACCGCCAAGTTTGAGATTTGACTTTGGCGGGAATCGGAGGTGGGTATTCCCGCAGCAAATCGGTGAAATCGTCGATGTCAATATTGTATGTTTACAAGTAACAATGGATGCGGATTTCTGTTTTATTTTACGAATAATCTTAAACTAACTACGATTGGTTTTATTTTTAGATCGCTACAAACTAAATATTTCGTACATATTTTAAAAATGGATAAAAAATCGATGTATCGTCCTGTTAGAAGTTCTGCTTCCAAACATGAAGTAAAAGGACTGGCTCAGGGAAAACCTTCACAACGGACCTCAAATCTTAAGGCATATTGTTGTGTATATACATTAAACGAATGCTGGTTGTTGGTATATAGTCAATGTTGCCTTAACAGGATATAAAACGCCAAAACCTAATTATGGTCAAAAACCATTTTGGTTATTTCGATAACTCAAAAATCGTTTGGGGTATCGGACCAAAAGTTGGTTTGTTAAACTCGTATGGTCATTTGACATCTATTGGACGTGGCCGTGTAGCGTTTCTGGTCGAAATGACCAAAATATCTGCAACCGAACGCAACAGTTTGCAAACTGTAGTTTTATTAGGAACCCATATAAAACCTTGGTGCTTGTGAACCTTCCCCTATGTTATCTAACTACTAACCCCTATCCCTATGTATGACCACTAACTCTTAAACAATAACCTCTAACAATTCCACCAGCATAATCTGTAACATACCGGAGGGCCCAAAACCGAATAAAACATTCTATATATAATAAAAATCTGAGCAAAAACCTAACTTTTCAATATTCGAATATTTTATTTTGTTTTTAATAATTTTGAACTTTTTTAGAAACATTATTTCTTTTACAGATAACAAATTCTTTATCTGAAGCTCATGGTGATGTTAATTCAAATGAGATTCAACCAGGTTCGAACAAAATCCATTTTGATAATTTTATCGTGATATTATCGTTTATTACTATATAGGCTAAAAAGAACATTTTTCAATTAAAAATTAAGCTTGTCAGATTTTAATACTTTGAAAACTCACTCTAATTAGTGTTATCCCAGATATATAAGCTTACTGTACAGTAAAAACAGGTTCAAATTTTAACTTGGAGGAATTACATCAATAACATTCTGTGTAAAAAGTCAAGACACTTTACTAAAGGATATACTAGCAGTATTTCATTATCTTCATCATTTATTATTATTTTAACTTGGAGGAATTACATCAATAACATTCTGTGTAAAAAGTCAAGACACTTTACTAAAGGATATACTAGCAGTATTTCATTATCTTCATCATTTATTATTTTTCCAGGTGATGCTAAGAAATCCACCAAAGTAAAAGTAATCTGCCACGCCCCAGGTGTTGTCCATTCTAACATTGTGAAGAAAGCTGGTAAACCACATACTGTAGCTGTGGATGTCCCACCTACTATTTATATCACATCTGAAGATGTAGAAAATAGCATTAGTGTTCAACAAGCTGGCCAAAGTGTTGATGGATGTCAAAGCCAAGGTGCAACAGCAACACTACAAGGTGATGGTGTTAATACGCAAAGTAGGTCAAAACATTTTACTTGATCAAAATTGTTTGTACAAACTAGTGTCTGTTGATGTATCAAATCAATCAAAAAAGTTTCGCCAAAACTGAATCGTCGTCAAAATCACTGTATTTTAAAATAATCACTATTTTTTTAACATTTGTTTGCAGATACTGATCCCAAAAAAGTGATCCATCGAAAGAAACGAGGCAAAGTGATTCAATCTCGTTATATGCAATCTGCAAGTTTAAGAAAAAATGTAAAATCATTAAAATCTGACTCTGCAGCGCCAATGGCAGATGAAAAAAGGTTCGTACTGTTAATTTTAATAAAGTAACATATGAGTTACCAAGTGTCAATGGATATGGGTTGTATAAGTTTGATGTATATTATTTATTATGTACGAGATACTCATTCGTATAAAACAAAACTTATTGGTTCTTGGTTTTTATGTTTATTAATAATGTTCAGAAACTGACATTTAATTGCAATAATTTATACTTTACAGCTCAAACTCAGTAACAAAACATGGGAGTTTGCCAACAGCAGTTCAAACACCGCCAAAGCAAAAGATAAAACGAGAGAAAGAACTCAATGCTAAATCGTCCACCCCAACTGCTGGCTTCAAATCTTTTTTCGAATCCGATGTTTCGACAATACAAACGGCACAAACAACACAAACCAATGAAAAAGGTTTAAACACAAGTTTGGGAGATGTATTTGTTTTTTTTTCTTAATTGGCAGTTCTAAAATTAGTTTGTACAGTTTTTTACTGTTTACCAGTTTGTTATTGTGCTAGTTTTTTTCTTGAAACAGTATTTTTACTATATATATTAATAATATGTGAAGTGAGGCTTACTATCTACATTTACCAGTTAGCGAGTAATTATAGTTCATTTAATGCTGTGTTTTATTGTGTCCAACTGATTAAATTAGAATACAACTTGTTCAGAACTTTATAAAATATTTAGTATGTTCTTATTCATTTAACTGGATTCACATATAATACTTAATGGTGCAATTACATGGTGCAGACAAGGCTTGCCTACGAATAACTATTTATATTTATTTTATTCTTTGAAGTTATCAAACCACGTCAACCCAAACCAGCAACCTCAAATGAAGAAATCACTCAACTGGATCTTGACTTGAGGTTTGGCGAGTATTTACGCGCAGTTTATCTACATGAGACGCTGAAGACATCTGCAGATAATCGACAGAAAAAGGTAACAAGTTATTCACAATATATAGCACACCCTGAGGGCCTGGGACCACCAACCCAGCTGGCAGGGTGGGAGCTACTACAGTTTTCTTCACTGTAATAATTAGTTTTTGTCAGCATACAATAAAAGTTGATTAATTTTTACAAAAAAAAATTATTCAATTATTTTGTACAAAGAGGTTTAGTAAACCAATATGATAGCGGTAGGTGACTTAAATCAAACCAAGTGGTACCAAAGTCGCAAACTTTCAACCCAGGTGTTTAGCTGCAATTAGTAGTGACAATAACATAAGCATTTCTACGTTTCAGGCGATGAATGATCTGAGAAAGTTAACCGCTGTCAATATTTCATTGGAAGAAGAATTGACAGAGTTACAAATGGAGCTTGCTACACTTGAACGTGATTCAAAACTGAATGAAATGATTGAAACACAATGCAGTGTATTAGGGCCAGTGGTTAATCAATTAACTGCTACTACAGGTTAGTTAGAGTTAAATCTAATTTTAATAATCATTTAGCGGTTCATTTGGTATAAAAATATCAAACAAAGTGTATTTCCGAAGTTATAAAAAACAAAGTGTACTTCCGAAATTTTTCAGGGAATGCAACGAAGCAATACGCTACTATTATATCTTTGTTAAATATATAATAGCAAAAAGCGTAGTGTATTTTTAGTTGTTTTATGTTTGTTAATGTTAATATTTATGTTTCATGTATTTTGTGCTTGAAAAAATGTTACAGAACGATATAACTGTCTTGCTGAAAACATCGATAGCACAAGACATGGCCTTCAGTTATCTGGGGCAATGTTACCAGATGAAAAGAGCTTGTGTGAAATACTCGAGAAAACGAATGAAGCAGCAGCTGAAACAATAGCACTTTTAAGAACTCATGTAAGCATTGTTTATACTTATATATGGTTCGTCACTGCTACCGTTGTGGGCAGTGCCCTGGGCACACATATATTTATTATTTACACAAGACTCTTAACGACAATTGCTCCCAGTGGTCACTTGTGGGTTATGGGTTGTCTAAATTGTCAGCCATAGATATAGAAAAGAAATATTTACCCACAAAGTTACACCACAGTGGTTGACATGAGGTGTAAGAAATAAAAAATCTGTGTTATAAAAACTGTCGTTTTCGGACCACACAAGGATAAACCAAGTTACATTTGTTCATTCAAATATTCAATTTAGCCAACCATTTGTTAACTTGTATACTCGTTTAAGTAAGCTAGCTTATGTAGGTTTTGTTTGCAAAATATTATAGGAAAACATATTTTCTAGTTAATCAATGTGTTACTCACATGTAAATTTTTGAACTTTAGTTTAGATTTTACAATAGTTATTTTCATTAGGCTATGCTAAATACTACTTTATTGTCCTTTTTACCTTATAACGCCAAACGGTAACTTAACTATTTAATTTTTCAGGTTGAACCATGCTCGGAGGCTGCAAGTTCTTTTAACGAACTCGCAAATCTAATCTTGAAAGAACAAATAGTTGCAAATGAAACTATGCTTAAATTAAAGGAGGCAACTGCAAAGAGCAATCGTGAATTAAATTTAAAATATCAGCTTAGCACATTAGATGCATCGTAGGTGTTGAATATTGTATTCCAAAAGACCAACAATTATTTATTTAAATATTGTTTATTATTAGTATTTTTTGTCTTTGATTGATGGTTTATATGATTAATAAATTGGAATTGCATTGAACAATTGTAAAATTAATATATAAACTGAAATCCAATTGAAGAACTGTGAAATTAGTATATATGTGCGCTACTGTTTCTACCGCACACTTTACGTTTGTACTAGCAGTATAAATTGCTTTTCTCGAGCAGTTGTTCCTTTGGGGATTGTATGTTTCCTTTATACTATTATAGACCTGTTGGAATGTCGTCTTTTGAACATTTTTGAATAAAATCATAATATATATGCGTGTATTTTAAGATAAAGGTTCAGATATAAAAACCAAAATCGCGGATAATAAAGTTTCCAGTTGACTGTATAGTTTATGTGCGCTTTCATTAGGGCTACTGTCTCTTGTTTTTAAATTTATTTGGCGGGAAAAGAAAGCCAATTGAGTTATACAATATTACATACATAGTAAAGTTGATCGTGCGTTTCTTCACAATTACGGTTTAAATTGTATAGAAAGCGTGAAATATGGAAGCTATGGAGTGTACCGAATCTTCTGCTAAACCTGCATATGAGTTACCTTGGTGAGTATTGACATAATCTGTTTGAATATCTGTCCTCTTACGCATTACAATTCTTATATGATTGTTTATGAGGGTGAGGTCCTTGTCGAGGACCTGAAATTTAGGTCATTTGTTATAAGATACTTTATGTTTTACTTATTTAAAGTTGTATACTAAGCATTGGGTATGAACTGGATTGATTGCCAAAGGTGCATAAAACTACAGTATATGGGAACTGGTGCATATGTTTTATCTAAATGTTTTTTTCTTATGTAAAACTCTTCAGTCGCAAACTTGGACAAAAAATTATCAAATTTTGACCTTAAAGGGTGGAAAAATATCGTCCAACCAAGCTGAGTGATGTGGTGGGCAATGAAGCTACAGTTTCAAGGCTTGAGGTGTTTGCTAACGAAGGAAATGTCCCAAACATTATCATAGCTGGCCCCCCTGGTGCTGGCAAGACTACAAGCATTATGTGTTTGGCGAGAACAATGCTTGGTGCGTCGTATGATGTTGCTGTTCTTGAGCTTAATGCATCAAATGACAGGTGAATGAATGGATAAATAAATGAAACTTGCCTATCCTCACGGGGCAGAAAACAACATACGTTTGTCTGCCGTCTGGCAAGACTCCATTAGGATTTGTTGCGTTGCTTCCTCTAATGCAGTCTTACTGGATGGCCGATGAAAGGTCTTTTATTTTCGTCAAAAATGAGTATGTTTTATATTAAATTGTAAATTCACAGAGGATGAAATATTAAGTGTTGAAAACGTTAGTTTTTCTGTTGTTCCTGACTCATTTTCATGCCAGAGTTTGTTTTTAGCATTCGATTAAAAATTATTTTTTTCACTTTTAAGGGGAATAGACGTTGTTCGAAACAAAATCAAAATGTTCGCACAGAAGAAAGTCACTTTACCCAAAGGAAAACACAAGATTATTATTTTAGATGAAGCTGATAGTATGACTAGTGGTGCACAACAAGCTTTAAGAAGGTAACTGGTCAACTGTCTTAAATATGGCATTTGGTAAATGTCATATTTTTTAACTTTTTATAAAACGCAATTTTATATCAAGAATTTTTTATTTTATATATATTTTATTGTAGATTTAAAAGTAAAGGTTAGCATTAATTGTAATTATCTTATTGATCAATTTCTTTAGAACAATGGAGATTTACAGTAAAACAACACGCTTTGCACTCGCTTGCAATCAGTCGGATAAAATAATCGAACCAATCCAATCTCGGTGTGCCGTTCTTCGTTATAGCAAGTTGTCAGATGAACAGGTATCTTATACTGCTTCATGCAGTTATAAAAAACATACATTCTTATGCTCCATCCTTTATTAAATGTGTGTAATATATATCCTTTGTTTTTTATGTCATTTTTTTAGATTTTAAGTCGTTTAATGGAGGTTATAGACAAGGAAGGTGTGAGATACGATGACAGTGGGCTGGAAGCGTTGCTGTTCACTGCACAAGGGGATATGAGACAAGTAGGGTTTAAATATCTTTCCAACCAAAAATTAAAAAAAAATTTTAAACAGGCCTTTTCAAAAATTTAAAACTATCCTCTTTACAATCTTTGTCAAAAATTAACAATATTTTCATAGGTTTTGTCAGAAAAATAAAAAAAGTCATCATTTCAGGCTTTAAACAACCTTCAGTCAACACACCAAGGCTTCTCGTTTATTAACTCTGACAATGTTTTCAAAGTGTGCGATGAACCTCATCCACTTCTATTGAAAACAATGCTCGACCATTGTGTGAAGGCGGATTTGGATGAGGTTGGTAATATGTCAAGCTCAAAAGCTTACCTGAGGCCTAAGTGTGTTTCCTTTTTTGAGAGTCTGAGCTTCTATGACATTGGCACATGCCCATTGCCCAGTTAGTAATAAGTGTTATGTTTGCTAAAATGTGTCTGAGTTGAGACTCTAAGTATGTCCAGAAAAATCTGTATTAACCCAGAAATACTTACATTTTCAATTGAGATTTTCCAGCCTGTTCATTTTGTCTGCCACTCTTCAAATTTTTGGCATAATTTGCATGTAAACTCGTAAAATTGCATTATTTCTAACATTTCAGGCTTACAAAACTATTAACCACCTGTGGGCAATGGGGTATTCCCCTGATGACATCATCACCAATATCTTTCGTGTTCTCAAAACCCACGATATACCAGAATACGTGAAACTCGAGTATATAAAGCTTGTGGCCGAAACTCATATGAGGATTGTGCAAGGTGTTAACTCACTTCTTCAACTATCTGCATTAGTTGCCAGGATGTGCAAGATTTGCTTGAAAGAACAAGAGTCGGCGTGATGCTGTGTTTCAACCCTTTTGATGGTAATATTTGCTCTTCATTTGTTTCAAACATATTTCTTGAACAGTTCCCTACCAACTGCCTTTTGTTTTTTTTCTATTCGTTCTACAATCTGCTGTAACTCTCCTTATTTACTACAGTGGCCAAAGCATTTAATCACAAGTAGGAATGCATACCACAGCATTATACCTTCACATTTACAAGAGCACTGAAAAACAATAAGGTATACAGAACATTGAAACCGTATGACAAAGCTGTGGGGTGAAAGTTATAACTAGAAGATGTTTTGGTCCTTTTTGGAGCGGGCTCTTTGAACGGCTTGTTGGCGTTTGCGTCTGTCCGCCACGTTCGTGTTCATGCTGTGTTTCAAAGCTGGCAGACTCACATGCTCACTTGTACTAGATGAAGAGCTGTTGTAGGAAATATGTTGATTATTATTGTCTCGTGACTTAAAATACCCATTCAAAGGGAACCCGGTTATAGTTTCTAATTACGTATACCGGTTACAAAAAACATTCAAAATTGTTTAAAGTATACCTATTGCTTACTGTTACTATTTTATTTCTTAAATTAGATCAACCATTCAAACACCCCCATGTGCCTAGAAATACTTTCCAATCTTAAACACTTGTACAAGCTGGTAGGTAAACTGGTGTAAAACCTGATTTGTGGTAGGTTTCACAGCATTGAACGTTAAGTGGCTTGCCCAAGTACATACTTACAGTTACAACAGTAAAAATACTTACTGTGTAGCTTGTTGAACATTCTGACTTCTAAGTGTTACTTTTGGCAGCTTGAACAGTTCTTCTGTTCTGTTAAAAATATTATTTTACACTTGAATATCAACCAAACATTTAAAGAACTTTCGATAATTATAAATTTTCCGCTTACTTTGATTCTGAAGCCAGTGATTTGACTCCACTAAGTTCTGAAGATCGTTTCTTGGAGTAAATTAGGTCCCGAAGATCTGATTTCAACATCCGATTCTCACGGAGCTGCTCTCCACTTAACTTAATAACAAATTGTAAAATCAAGTTAACAGAACTAGCAGTAAAGGACAAGTTTAGCAAACGCAATACTGGATATAGATATTTACAACTAAGTTTTATTTACTGGATCTAAATAAACAAATTTAAAAAATTTAGCATGGAAAAATTGTGAAGTGTTTCATATTTTAAAAAAATTAAACAGTTGTTTTGGGCTCATGAAAATGTTTCAAGTAAAATACCTTGTGAAGATGTTTGATGATAACTTGGCACTCGGAAATAGTTGGAACACGAGCCTCAGATCCATTTTCTGTCACCTGAAAGAGTTTGCTAGTATCAGTTATATATATCTAGAACCTAAGTTACTAATTTTTAATGCAGATACGGAACAATAGTTACTAATTTTTAATACAGAACACTATGGAAATGCCAAAACTTATCCATTTACAAAATAGTGTATTAAAGGGACATACTAATAAATTTAAATATAGATAGAAGTGTTTAAACAATTGTCTCACACATTTTTTTTCTTGAATTCACACATTGAGGTGCCCACAAAATGATTTCACACAAATGATGTTTGATTTTTTTGAATGGTGGTCACTTTAGATCATATTTGAGAATCTCTTTCATATTCAAATGTTGATTTATGCCACTTTAACTTTATGAGAATGTGATGAAACTTACCCTTAGTGGGTCAAGTGTCGCACCCAGTGGTAGAGGTAGTTCTGGAGGTGTAGAAAGATATTCTTCATCTAATGTTGAGTCATATGATAAACCATCTTCACTGTTTGAATCTCCATGCATTGAACTACCCCCTTGGACTGATGAATCATTTCTTGTCATGGTTGGTCGACTTTTGCCACTAAAACGATGAAAATATGGTGGATGCTAAACTAGTGGCTTAAAATGTCTAAATAAACAGATACATGGTGGCATATTTAAAGTACAAAGGCACTAATATCTTCTAGTACAATACATGTTAAAAGGTTGGTAATATACGAGTTAGTAGTTATGTTTGGTGGTTAGTAGATATTGTAGGAAGAGGATTTCTAACTACCATTAGTAACACCAAATGGCTGTTTAAATAGAATATATAAGAAGCCATTAATATACCTCCTTTTTCTCAATGCTTTCTGCAGCATACAGTTTCTTCCCTGTGCACTTTTGAGAGCAGCTTTTAAGTCCTTGATTTCTTCTTGTAGGAGCATGCTTTGAAAATCTGAACCTGTTAAAATAATAAAAATCAGTCAAAATTTTCTTTATTCACTCGTAGCTGAAAAATGATAATCATGATCACCCACAAAGTAACACCTCATCCAAGCTTTCAAATTACCATGTATGTAACTGTGCCACCACTCCCGACATTTAATATAACAGACGGCCAGGCTTTACCTTGGGTATGAGATGGTGAAAAGTCTGAAGAGTTTTTGTTCATGACAAATTTGAACTGTAAATCTGCGTAGTAAAACAACAATATATAAAAATCAAGGGGTTATGACAAAGATGTTGCAATTCTAACCTTTGTTTTCTACTTTAAGTTGGTTGATCTCCTCATGAAGCTTTTGTAGTGTGTCTGCTTGCTGCTGCTGCAAGAACTTGATACTTTTGTTGTAATAGAATATTCGCTGTTGGTCTGACAGTGGTAAATTATTTAATAATTGAATGTCCATTTTTGAGCCTTGGCCGCCGTCTGGCAAACGATCCGTGTTTCCAGATGGTGGTAGTGTCTGCAATCGATCGCGTAGAAACGGTTTTGGATACCGGGAGCGGTCTAGTGTTGATACCCGGGACCAAGACGGCAAATTTCCAAGCGGGGGCAGCGCGCTTGAAGACATATTTAATGTTTAGGGCTATTTTGGCTATAATTTATCGTTCTTCTTTTCACGAGTTTTTGATGGTCGCAGTTGTCAGAAATTTGAGGAGGCTTTCCTAAAGAGACCACCGGTTCATTCTAAATGTTTTTAAAGCAATTAACCATTGGAACAGTCACAAAAACCCTGTCAAAACTGATGCAACAGTTGCTACAAATAAAAGTCGAGGCAACCAAGAATTTTTCTTCAAGAATCCGGAAGTAGTCATGGAAATGGACGCCACATAGATATCTTACACAATTTTTTTATTAGGGACTTACTTAATTTTAAATTTTTTGATCAAACTACCTTAGACATAAGTTGCGCATTTTCAGTAATTAAATGTTGGTGTTGGTTTACTTTACGTTTTGCAAAATTAAATTGCAATAATTTGTACCAACAACCATCTTTGGGGAATACCCTGTGACGTAAGTTAACAGGTGTGGTATGAAAGCAAACATGTAACCCTATTTGTTTAGTCAGTTTACATGTGGCGTAAAGTCGCAAGGAACTTTTGAAATTGTTTAGTGCAAATTAAAAGCCTATTTTTTGTAATTTTTTGCGTGTGTTATTAGTTATTACATCTGTGCCAGAGTGTTCTATTATCTATATAAGTATTGTTTCATTGTTGTACTTTAAAATGAGAAGACAACAATTTTCTAACCCTACGAATGTAAGAAACGCCAAAACAACAGGACAGAATATTCCTTCAGTGTCTGATGCTAAATTAAATCAAGCTAGAAAGAGCGGGACATTGAACTTGTCCAATAACCAATGGGACGTGCTACCAAGTAATGTGTGGTCACTGAATAAAGCACCCACAAAAGAAGCTGCATCTTTTGATGATGGGAACTCTGCGTGGTGGGACCAGGTTGAACTTACTAAACTAAACTTATCTTCAAATCTACTTTGTAGTCTACCGGAAGATTTACAAAGTTTCGAGTTTTTGAAATTTTTAGATGTCCATGATAATAAACTACAAGCACTCCCCAATGCTATTGGTAACCTTTCTGCGTTAGAGCATTTGAATCTTAGCCATAACCAGCTATCAATCATTCAAACCTCTTTCAATGGCCTTGTGAATCTAAGAGTTTTGCTTCTCCAGCACAATCAACTAAGAGAGCTCCCTTCATCTCTTGGTCGATTACAAAACTGCGAGAAATTAGACATCTCTCATAATCAAATAACCACTTTACCTGAGGACATCTGTGGTATTAAATTCCTAAAGGATTTCAATGCTTCCTTTAATCAATTAAATGCATTGCCCAATAACATTGGGAAGTTGCAATCATTAAGGATACTGGATGCCAGTAATAATAAGATCAAGTGCCTGCCCGATTCTATCAGTACCTTAAAACAGCTTGAAATACTTTCTTTTCGGAATAATTTACTTGACCAGCTTCCCTCTTTAACTTCATGTGTTTGCTTGAAAGAACTTAGCCTTGGAAACAACCGTCTCACTTGCTTCCCAAGTCAACTCCCAGTGTCTGTTACTATTTTGGAGTTAAGGGACAACAAGCTTTCTGAAATCCCCTTATCTGTAACTGAGTTGACGCAATTAGAAAGGTTTGATATTGCTAACAACAATGTACCAAATCTGCCACCAGAAGTCGGCGCAATGGAAAGCATTAAAGTTGTGGTTGTAAGTGGAAACCCAATACGTACAATTAGTAGCCATATTTTAAACAAAGGAACCCAAGCGTTGCTAAAACATCTTCGTTCACGCATTGTGTCAAATGAAACAGAATCACTGAATGCAAGCACTGGTAGTGTAATACCACAATCAAACAGCAATAACGATCTATCTAACAAACACTTGGTTGCATCTTCTCGTAAGTTAGACCTAACCAAGGAAAACCCTGAATCTGTTACCACAAAGCTAGCATTGTATTCAGAATTACCAGTCAATGAAGTAATATTGGCTCGCTGTTTTTTAACCAACATACCAGAAGAGTTATCAGGCTACAAAGGTTCTCTTTCTACTTTGAATATGTCCAACAATAAGTTAAAATGTCTTCCACCAATGATAGGATGCTTCTCTCAACTTGGACATCTAGATCTAAGTGGAAATGCAATGTCTGCTTTACCAGATGAGCTCGGAGAGTGCATCAGCTTAAGAGAGATCAATATGTCGTATAATTTGTTCACTGTTCTGCCTGGGTCAATTTTCAAACTAAAAAATCTAGAAGTTTTAGTTGCTGATAACAATCAAATGACAAAAATTGATGTTCCAAATTTAAAGCTGCTTCAACAACTTTCTACACTGTCATTGCAAAACAACAGCATTAATGAAGTTCCACCCGAACTTGGCTTATTTACATCTATTACTGCTCTTAAGTTGGAAGGCAATCTGTTCAGAGTTCCGCGACAAAATGTGCTACAAAAAGGAACACTTGCACTTATGGAATATCTGAGATCGCGCTTACCAAGCGCATAGATTGGCATGGTATTGTAAATTTGTAATTCAATTTTTTATTATCTTTAATGGGCTAGTTTAAAACAGTGGTTCTCAAACTGTATGTAGCAAAGCCTTGGTGCCTTTTTTATTTTCCAAAGGCATCACATAGTCTTGTTGTTTTTGTTCCAGCGAATAGTTCAAAATTAATTGCAGCACAAAAAGTTGTGCTTTGTTACCCTGTGGTGCTTTATTTTCAGTTTTTGCGTCAAAAAAATTATTAATAATCATCATTGATAAAGAAGTTTATGGAACACTGGTTTAAAATGTTAATGAACCGCTTATAAAATCTACATTCAGTTGATTTCAGCACTCCTATTTTGTTGCATTCTGTAGTCCTTTAGTGCTGTTTTTTTTTAGATTAAGTAATATAAAAGCATAATAAAATATGCAGAGAAACACTTTAAATAACGGTGAAATACATTTTAATGTTTAATAACGATAAATAAATACTAAAAACTTACAGTAACTGATTAAGTACCAATTGACACATTTTTTGTAAACGTGATGAATTCTGATTAATTATTTCTTGCAGTTGTTGCAAACAGGTTGCCGATAGTTTTTTGCCAAAGGTTTTTATAAACGATTGAATAAGCTTTGACAATGTGAATGAATTGGGAACTTTAAAAACACATTCTTCAAGAAATGAAACAAATTGAACCAAAGTTTCAGGAGTTGCTTCAACTTGAGCAGTGATTAGCAGCTGCATAAATGGTAGAATTGTTTCTGGGTTGTCCATTTTTTCCCAGTTGTTTTCCAACACACTTGTTAGTAAGGTGAGCCTGTTTTCTCTGCATCTTTTCACCATATTGGTAAGCAGTAGGACTTGTGCCTTGTTAAACATAGCTGCTTGTTTTGTAAGTGGAATTACCACTCGGTCAAAAAACATCATGCAGTTACTGTCCGTCATTTCTAAAGCAATACCCAATAACTGTCTCGAGACCGGCTTCTCAATTTGTTTAAAGTACGGCAGAACAACACAGCTTAGAAGAGCTGACAGTGATGGATCTTTATTTTCTTCTTTGACAGGTCTATGATCTTGAAGCAACTGATCCCACACAGTGTACACTGTACTTGAAATATCAGTTTGGATAGATATATTTATAACAGTATCTAAAAGATATGAATGGTTGACTTGGATAAGCTCAATAACATCTTGACAATTTCCTTCTTCAAAATGTTTCTTTAATTTTTCTAAAAGATCTCCATAACTTGCATTGGTAGGTTGATTACATGAAGGTGGTACCTCCATTATAGCTTCTTCTTTTTTAACATCTCCTAATTCAATATTGTTAGTTTCCATACTAGTGTGACAGAATTCTTGTTTAATTTCACAGATCTTTAAAGGTTCAGCGATGAGGTTTTTGGTTGTATATTTTTGTAAAAGTTTTGCATAGAATTGAAGAGCCTCACTATGATATGCTTCATAATGGGACTGGCAAGCAACCAGCAAAGGTTGCAGATTTTTAATTTCCTGATTACTGGCATGTGTTAAATGTATTAACCAGGCAAATAGTTTCATTTGTACACCATGTGGCAAATGTACAAATCTAGGCTTCATCACCACAGCATTGGTTAATGTGTCTACAAAAGGTAGAGGCATACTGAGATAGTATAGAAGTTGTTGTAAGCCAGGATTTGGTTGATATATTAAAGAATATTGCGTCTCTTTGAACCATAGTAAAGCAGATTCAATTGGTTGTGTGGCGTAACTCAGTATTTCCAATAGTTCGTTCCATGGTTCTGCAGACCTTACATTGTTGTTCATTATAGGGTAAACTTAATTGCACATTAAACAACAAAAAACTGATTTTCTAATAATGAGTTACACAGTTAAAAAAGCAATGCATGGGTGCATTTATCATTGCACAGTATAAAGAATAAGTGTAAATAACACTGGAGAAAATGATAGGCCTCCGCATATTTTGAATTGAATTTTAAAATAGTAAAATAAATCATGTATGTGCTTCCACAGTGGTGCTAAGACACTTCTCTTTTATTAGCTCTCCATGTGTTTTCAAGTGAGGTAATCACATTACTTAATACGTATATTATTGTACTTTCGTTTTTGCCATAACGGCTGACACATTTGGCACATACCAGTATACCTTCTATAGTTTTTGTTGCCAAACAAAGTTTTCTTCAGAGTTGGGCTGTTTCAGCCTCCAGTTGAAGAATTGTTTCAGCCACCAGTTAAAGAAATCATATGCAATTATGCATGATCATTTTTATTCAAATAAAATAAATATTTGACTTTCAGAGGATTTAAAACCATCATAAGATATAAAGGAATTGTTTGGTGCAATTGCTTCTACATCCTCTCGCTTGGGCCCCCACACAATTTGGACAAGACAGTTTATAGCTAAGCAAAAATAGCTTATATAGTAGGATGTGGGAAGATGGGACATCTTTTCATTCTATTTTCTCGTACATTTTGGTAGTAAGCAAAGAACATTCAAAGAATTATAAAACCTTGCCCTCGCGACTTTCATAGACCATTGTTAATTGTTTAAAACACGACCAGGTTATTTATTTATTTTGTGCTAAAGGGGTGCTAGTGAGGGAGTGCTACCAAAGGGGCTAGCACCAACTAACAAAATCAACATAATGGACATGACGCTAGAACATGTAGCGATTAATACACAAACAAACAAATAACTAATATATATCCCATCGAGTATCGGCTTGACCATGTGTATACACGTTGATGAAAGCATTAAAGTAAACACTGAGCAAAATCATTGTAAGCAAAGGAGAAAAAAATAAAAAAGGCGAAAAAGAGAATTAAGAAAAAAAGTTATTTGAAGGAATTATGTACAATCACTGACAAGGTCAGAGTTACTGGCTGTTTTGTAATAGAATAAAAAATAATTTTAATAATCGGCAATATTTTATCTTTAAATTTGTTTATAAACTGAAATAATTTTTTTATTAAATATATTTTTTACAACACTGAAAGCGAGCATCGAAATCATCTGTGACGAAATTGGATCTTCAAAAAGGGTAATACTAATTTACGGAAATACCTGTGATCCCGTGATTTTCCCGTAACTAAGCATAAAACACATTCCCGTAACTGGTAAATACTTAAAACAAGCCTAAACCACATTCCCGTAACTGACAAGTACTTAAAAGAAGCTTAACAAACACAACACATTCCCGTAAGTTTCCGTATTCCCGTAAATTAGTTTGCAATTTTCCCGTCTTTTCCGTATTCCCGTAAATTAGTTTTACCCTTTTTGAAGATCCAATTTCGGTTTGCGCATCACTTTACATTTACTGTAAACTCAGCAAAGGTAGGAACATTTGTGGCACACTGTTTTTGTTGCAATTTAGCCAATGTTAATGCTACTGTTTAATGCATGGCTGATTTGTTTTCACTTGACAGTTAAATTCCATAATATGGTAGCTTTTTAATAAAAATTCCTATTAAAAATACAATATTGCCTATATAAAATACAATATGTTTATTTTAAACCAATAGGACATTGTAATACTATGTAGTAAAAATCTCATGTATATAACCAAATAAAAATAAGGTTTACTGAATTATTTCTTCTTACATTGTCTGCATAGGGGCAGGGTATATCACGTTATTTATGCACATAATATACATATATATATATGTTACAGCTTACTTATGAGCTAATTGTTATCAGTTATATGCATTCTTTCCTATGCTACTTTGTGGCTATTTAGAGCAATGGTTAAACCCTTTGGAAATACTGGATAGGTAATTTTTCTTGAATGCATAACCAAATAGGCATTTTTGGTCTGCCTACATTATAGTGATTCAGAGCAATAGAGAATGACAATATATTATACAGTTTGAACACTTCATATTACACTATTACAGAGTGTAAACTGTTATTCTGGATAGGCAATTTTGTGTAATAGGCATCGGTATATGCTGAATGCTGTAGCATGTAAGATGGCATTGAGCAAGCAAGACAGCTCTATGAGTTTGATGCAAAAAGCATTATACCAGCAACACCTGGACCGTCGATTTTGTGACCTCATCGTGAAGATAAATGATGAGGTGTTTCATATGCACAGTTGCGTGATAGCAGCAGCTTGTCCGAAGCTACATGATGTACTACAAGAAAGAAACAATTTTCATTCCGAGCCGTTAAACCAGGACCTTAAGTATTTTCAGCAAGAGTCTTTTACGCCAACTTGTTTTTCGTTCCTACTAACGTTCATGTATACGGGTAACTTGCAGTGGGAAAATATGAAAAGCGAAGATATACAAGATGCTTTCATAGCTGCACAGTGGTGCGGTTTTGATAAGGTATATTTGTTGTTAAACTTCATGTATAATTATATATATAGCTATAGGCTAATAGGCTATCATAGTTGTTTTTATGTTTCATATATTACTGTAATGAGAAACAAGTTTTAAATCAGTTTTGATATTGTGTAGGTTTATGTTTTAAATGAAAGAGTTGGATATTCCTAATGATTTATTAATATTTGTTGAATGTTTTGCTGCAGAACGATTTAACTTGTCAGATTTATTGTTAGTCTGTAATCTAAATCCAAAGTGTATTAAGGTGTATTTTACAAATATATTATGCTGTAAGTTTGCTGCAAAATCACCCTTAGAAACTGCATTTAATAGGCAGATTGGTTGTTATTCTGTGTAATCAAATTCCAAGATATATTAAGTCTATTGAGTGGTTTGAACTGATAGTTAATAATTTAGATTCTGTTGCTAGTAGTATATGTATTATGAAGTAATATAATCTTTGATGGTTTATCTTTAGTCAATAATATATGTTGTCAGAAAAGTGTTACTTTGTTCCATTTCAATGTAAATATGTTTTTAAATATAGGAGGATTTTAAGAACTGTTGTTTTGTCGCTTTATCTTGTCTTTTGGTTTAAAATATTTTTTAGTTGTCGCTACCCCAATCGAAGAAACAAATAAAGTTGTTAATATATAGTAAAAATTGTCATTTTTATTTATTATTTTTTAATTTTTTATCCAGATTACCGATGAATGTCGCAAACTGATGACAGAATGCGATGGAACGCATAAAGATGCGATCGAACTTTGTGAGAATGGTGAAAGTGAGGAAGGGATTGGTGATACACCAACCACCACAACTACTATGGTTGTGTTGGCAAAAGATGATGATGAAGAAATGCAGCAAGTTGTTCCGTATTGTTCAAATGATGATATTGGTGCTGTTGGGTCAGTGAAAAAACTCGCTGGCATGTGCTATGAAGACGCAATGCAGAACCAAAACGTGATATACTGTATGTTATGTGCAGAAATGTTCAGCGCAACAGATGATACACTGTTTATAGAGCATATGGAGAAACATGCTGTTCAATCTGGGATCACTCATCACAGATCTGCAGACACACAGTCTATTAAGTCACTGTTGTCTAAATACAAACCGATTAACAGTGATGATGATGATAATATGGAAAACGGGGAGCAAGAAGAAGATATGTCAACAGTAGCAATTTATATTGATGATGAGGACCAGGAATATCAGGATCCAGATGAAAAAGATGTAAAAAAGAAACGACTTTTCGCGAAATGTTTCAGTTGCCACTATTGTCATAAGCGATTTACTTCTCAGAAGTCAAAGAAAACACATTTAAGGTTTATGTTAAGAATTTTACTTAACGAACTACTAGCTACTGAATGTAAAAAGGTTACGTTTTTAATAGGAATGGTAATACACCTTGTGCCAAAACTCTTGAACCAGAACACTGAGCAACTTTACTTTTTCACATTAACTTTAATATTTGTAGGACAAGGTTTGAACCTAACCACTAAGCCATGTATTTCTTTCGTAGAACCTGGGAAGTCTTTATTATAAATCTTGCGCCAAATACAGCGAATGTAACCACTGAGCCACTTATTTCTTCTTTACAATAACTTTAATATTTGCAGGACCTGTAAAGTGAAGTTACATCGACAGAACAAAGTTGATGGGGAAGAAGAAGATGATGAGGGGAAGAGGAAGCGCGGATGGAGGGTTAAGGCTGTTCGGAAATCTAAAGCTGTGCCAACGAAAATGTGGTTGTGTCCAGAATGCCCAACATTGGTGTTTTACAAGAAGCGTGACCAAACAGCGCACATGCGCACACAACATGGAAACACAAAGCAGTTTGTTTGCGAGGAATGCGGGAAAAAGTTTCAGGTAATAGAATATGAGAGATTTAAGTTGAAAACAAATAAAAAGATTTTTCTAATATCTTAGAGTAAAAGTGCTCTTAAAAGTAATTTTGTTTAAAAGCATATTTTTTTATTTTTTTCTAGAAAAAAAAATCTAATTTATTCTCTTGTCTAATAAAAAAAAGCTAATTCTTCTCTTGTCTTGCAGGGTAAGAGTGCTCTTAACTGGCACAGTCGGATACACAGTGGTGAGAAGCCTTATGTTTGCCATCATTGTGGTAAAGCATTTACTGAGCTAAGGAGTCAGTTAGCTCATGAGAGAGTCCATACAGGGGAACGACCTTTTCTCTGCACAATCTGTGGCAAAGACTTTTCTTTCCGGTATTTTAAAAATATATTCCAAGCTTTTTTCAAATATATTCCAAACCTTATTTTAAATATATTCTGAACTTTTTAAATATATTCGAAACTCATCTGGTAAAAAATTGTAAATCACTTGGTATAAAAATGGTAATCTCATCTGGTATAAAAATGGTTCCTTGATAAAGTCTTATCGAATGGTCAACGAAACATTGAAAATGCACTATGATTTTAAACCAAAGAGCTGCTAAATGATTGTTTACATTATGCCTAGTAGCAGAAGTAACAGAATATGTTTTTAACTGTATATCTATTTTTCTACTTCAGACAATCCCTTTCCCGTCATATGAAGTTTCATGCTGGAGTAAGACCTTACCAATGTAGCATTTGTGGAAAATCGTTTGTCTTAAAACACAACCTCACTGAGCACCAAATTAGACACGAAAAGCACAAGCTCGTCAAGTGCCAGTCGTGCCTCGAGTCGTTCTATAACCAAGAACTCCTTATGGAACACCGTCGCCATCATCATATGTCAGAAACTGGACCCGATGTCATTGATATGACAGTGCCCCCACACAAGAGACTACAGATTTCTGATGGAACTGAGCAAGACCAGTACAACATGACGCTTGAAGACGCAATTCTAGAAACATACTAAAAGGGATTTAAACTGTAATGTAAAAAACCTTAGAGTTATATTTTGATAGTCGTCAAAACATAATTAAGGCAATTATCTTGTAAATACAGCATTTTTACTGTTTCGACTCGCATGTGTTAGCTATAGTGCTCATTTGTTTTGCTTGCTCCTCTGTCATTCACATTGTTGTGTTGTGTATTTGGGCCAATATTTTATTATGAGCGTATGTTGTGTGCTCGTAGTATACTAACTGTTATCGTGTACAGTTTCGTACCGAAAACTTGTCTTATTTTTATAGCTTTCTCTCATTGTCTGTACAATATCGGAAATAGACGTAATTTAATTTTAACCCTGGCTTAAAACCTCCAGGATTGAGTTATATATGTAAGTTAGGTAGAGTTATACCCGTGTGTGGGCCTATGTAGATTTAGGACGGACTAGGCAAGTTCGCGTAGTTCTTAAAGCATAAAACACTCTTACTGTATTATTTCAGTAATGTAAAATCCTGTTTTACAGGAGTCCGTATATAAACGTGTTTATAAAATGACTTTAAACCGCACTGCTATTTTTAATAGTCCCCGTTTATGTCTGGCCGCATAGAGGTCTAAAATGCAAAGAGCGAACATGTGTAAGATCTGTATGATTCGTTAAGTAGCTTCTAGTTACGAAGAAAGACACCTGGAAGCAGTTCGACCGCTTTTATTCGATATAGGAAGGTTTTAAGGCGTAAAAAAAGATACATTTCATCCATTCTTTATGTGAATAGTGTCAAGGAACTTCTTAGTTTAAATTGTTTAATGAACGAGTGGTAGTAAACTAAAGTAAAGAATACATGGAGCTATACAGAGAAGACGGAAAAATTTTTCCGCTAGGAGGCGATGACAAATTCGTTTCTCTATTTTATGGGGAGCAGTTAGTTTCACGGTTTATACACATAATATATAAACCCCTAACACAAACACCTAACCCCTAACACTAACCCCTAACTTCTAACCCCTAACCTCTAACACCTAACCCCTAACACTAACCCCTAACACTAACCCCTAACCCCTAACCCCCAACTCCTAACCCCAAACTCGTCAAACAAAAAAAACTTGAAAAAAAAACATAAAAAAAGTATTCCACTGTGCGGGACTCGAACCCGGTAAAAATGAAACAAAGAGAGTTTACGACCGCACGCAAACCGCTACACCACAGATTCGACGACAGTAACCACTACGAAAGAGCGTATATAACCGACCTAATGTGGGAAATATGTTCTTACTAGTGTTTTATGTATTTAGAAAGGTATTTTTATTATTTAATTAATTTGTTTTACACTTATTAACACTTTGTAGTGCTGTTTTGTTCGTTTTTCCGTATTTTTTAATTTAAATAATTACCGCCTCTAGCGGAAAAAATTTTCCGTCTTCTTTGTATAGTCCCATGTGTAAAGAATCGTCGCCCCACGTTGTATGCTAACCATTAACCCCTAACTACCATTCTACCAACCTCTAACACTCTCCACTAGCCTAATCTGTAACCTACTGAAGGATTCTTTACCAGTGCTAATAAACGTGATGATATTTAAGCACGTTTATTTTGTTTGGAGAAATACAGATTTTTTTTTTCAAAAACGTGAATATATTTACTATTTACAGCGTGAAAAGCAATCACTTTAATTTAAAACTGCCTTATCTTTTCTATAGTAAAATGGTGTTAGTTAAAAAGCGTAAGCGAGGAAACAATATTAAAACTGGAAATGCTGGTCATGCAAAAAAGAAGAAAAACTCGGAAGAAACTGACTCGGATGAAATCTCAAGCGAATCTGAACTGGAAGATAATGATTTGAGGCCTGAGTTACCGGTAACAGATTCTGAAGATGAAAATGAAACAGCTCAAGAGAAAAAGATGCGGCTTACAAAAAAATACCTTGATGAGCTGCGGACTCTCCAGGAGCAGCGGGAGGATGGAGTGGATGCAGTTGGAACAAAACTAGAGGAGGAAGTCCTTGATAAAGCTGGAAGATTACAACGAAAAGTTGCCGATAAATTTGCGGCACCAACCAGTGACGATATCTCAGTTTTAAAAGGCCATCGCTTAACTGTTACCTGCATGGCAGTTTCACAAAATGGGGATCTGGTTTTCACTGGGTCAAAAGACTGTTCAATAATTAAGTGGGGTCTCAGTACCAAAAAGAAGCTTGCAACAATTCAAGGTGGAAAGAAACTAATATCCACCAGCAAACACCATACAGGGCATGTGCTGTGTCTGGCACTAACAAGTGATGGTAGCTACCTTGCATCTGGTAGTATAGATAAACTTATACTTATCTGGAGCCCTGAAACATGCAGTCATATTCATACATTCGCAGGACACCGTGACGGTGTACTTGGCTTGGCTTTTCGAACCAATTCCCACCAATTATTCAGCTCATCTCAAGATCGAACAGTTAAAGTTTGGGACCTTGACACTATGGGTTACGTTGAGACCTTATATGGACACCAGGACAGCGTTACTGCATGTGACAGCCTCATTAGAGAAAGATGTGTAACTTCTGGTGGGAGAGATGGCACGGTAAGATTCCTATGCTAACATTATATTAAGAATATTTATATTGTCAATAATCAATAGTATTTCTGTTTTATGTGGGTGAGGTCTTATACCCTGGCATGCCATAGCCCCAAGATTTAGGTCAGAGTTGTCCTATTACCCAATTAACTGACACCTAAGGTGCTACAGCTTATTAGTATTTATCATTTAATTTGGTATCCTTTGGCTGCCCTAGGCCAATGTGCTGTATAGAAGGTAACTTAATTCTATAGAACTGAATGGATTATATAATTAATAACAACTAAGGCGTATTTACTTTCTGGTCTCTATAAAGTTTTCCTAATATTTTTTTTGTTACAGATCAGAGTTTGGAAAATTGTGGAAGAATCTCAGTTGGTGTACCATGGGCACACTGGCTCTGTGGATTGCGTCAAGTTTATAAATGAAGAACACATGATATCAGGATCTGATGATGGATCTATATGTCTTTGGGGAAGCATGAAAAAGCGACCTCTATTCATGATAAAAAACGCACACAATTTAGCCGATTCCAGCAGACAAACGTGGATCACTGCAGTTTGTTCAATGAGGAATTCTGATCTTGTTGCTACAGGTTCTTCTGATGGATATATTAGACTGTGGAAATGCGGGGACAGGAGTCTCTCACCTCTGTTTACTGTACCTGTGTTAGGATTTGTAAATGATTTAAATTTTGTGAATAACGACACCCTTATTGCTGCTGTTGGGCAGGAGCATAAGTTGGGAAGATGGTGGAAATTGAAAGAAAGTAAAAATGTTGTCATGGTGATAAAGCTGCCAGCTGTAAAAACTTGAACTAATAAAGTGTGAATTTTCATGCTGAATCATTATTCCACATGTGATTTGTTTTTTCGAATACCATATGATATAGAATACTATTCTGGCAGTATTTTATTTGTTATTATACCATAAGGGCCAAACTTTTTAAAATGTATAAAGGCAGGGATAGAATAGATGCACATTTCTATGAAATGAATCAAACTTATTGGTTTCAATGTTTAGTAATTAATGTAGCGCAGAAAATTCTATGGTAGTCCTGGCGTCCTACCACCCCAGGTTTAGCTTCTATGTATTAGACACTAGACAGTAAACAATTTGAAAGGCAAATATGTTACATTAACATTTCATTTGAATTAACAGGTCGGTCGACTGTATAAGATCTAGATAGCAAATTATAGGTAACAAAGTAGCTTCTGCAATGTTAAACTCTTGTTGATGACAATGATATTACATGAAGGCACAAAGACAAGAAAGTACAATGATAAAAATCTGGTTCAAAACTTGCCTAAACATTTACAACAATAACTGCTTGACAAAATGTTCTGGCCCTTTAAAGTGTCCAATATTTTATACATTGAGTGAGACCCAGCCAAAATGAATAAGTTATATATCTTCATACACTTTAGTTACGCAGGGTTTAAATGGATACATTTGTCTTTTGTCTATTCACTTTTTAAAGTTAAGGTATAGAATATAATTTATGTTTAATCTGCGTTTAGGATTTGTCTATTCAGTTTTTTAGAGCAAGTATAGAATAAATGTTCATTCCGGCAATAGTTAGTACATCTAAATAAACAGACGGTATACATTGCATACAGCCACACAAAAAAAGAAAAGATTAAAGATAAAACATGTTATCTATGGTTAAGTCTCATCATTTCTTTATTGGTAGAATGAATCTTATCGTCCACTTTATTAACTTTGCCGTGTAGTCTTTCAATGATTGGATCTTGTGCTTCTATCTCGTTTTGCATGCCCAAGCCAAGTTGTTTTAAACGAGACAAACTTTGGCCCATAAGGTCTGCAGAAAAAAATATAATAATGTATGGTTCATATGGTTTAAAATAAGTAGCTTGTATTATTTATATGGTTTTAAAAAGATATCTCAATTTTTATATTCATATAAATCTATAGATCAATGTTAATATTTATTTTATATCATATGGTTTTATCTAAAATGTCGAAAACAGTCTTTATCTATAGAATTGACTAATATCGTATTTACCAAGGTTTTCTTCCACTTGGTTCATTTTGTTCTGAGAAGAACTTTCATCTCTTCCACCATCCATATACATCTGCTGTGCTCTCTGTTGCCGAGCTATCACGGGATGTTCCTCATTCTGTCTTCTCTCATCATCTACGTCTTCACATTTTCTCATCACATTTTCCAAACTATATAAAAATGTTACAGAGTTATTTACTATTGCAAAGTTTAACTTTCGAAAAGTCTGGGTACCTAAAAGTTGTAAATGTATTCCTAGGGGAAAGAACAATATTCTACTAAATGTGATGTTACTTGGTAGTTGTCCCATTATAAATGTTCAATTACGCAATAAGCTAATCATTCCACTATTAATACGGTTGCTTATGCATATTTTGTATAATACTCAGCAGATAATGTTGGGAATTTTTGATTAGCACCAAAAAAAAGGTTCAATTGAATTAGTAATTTACAAACCAGATAGAATATTGGTTTATATAACTGACATACTTATTTGAGGTACCAGCATCGAATTCTGTCCCTGCATTCATAGACTTAGGGGCAGGTGGCTCTTTACTGAACTTGTTCATGAAAGCTCCCCAAACGCTCTTTATGCTGCGTAAATGGCGATCACTCTCCTTCAGATCTTGCTCCATTTTATCAACTGTTTTCTCCGTCCTCCTTAAGACTTCTCCTTGCCGAACAAGTTCCTAGGTAAAGTTAGAATAACAAATGGCAGACACATTATAAAATATATAATTTACACCCATTATGCAAGTTTATGTTGGATAATACAGCATTGGTGAAAAATATTCCGGTACCTTACAGATTAGGCTGGTGGAAAGTGTCAAGGTTAGTAGTTATAGGGGTTATCATTAGGTTGTTACATGGGTTAGTGTTTGGCAGATAACAGAGGGGGGTTCATTTACATTAAAAGAGTAAAGTAAACTACATAAATACATTTTGTTACAACTTTTAAGGTAAAAAAGTCTCAATAACAACCATTTAAATAAAAGGTGCTAGTGAAGAGTCTCCCCCCGCCTTATTTGCTAACCATTAACCACTATAACCAGTTAACCACTAACCCCCTAACCATCAACACCTAACCCCCTAACCTAGGGGTTAGAGGTTAGAAAATAAGGTGGGGGGAGATTGTTCACAAATAAAACTACCTGTCCTGTTGCCACGCCAACTCTCTCGGATTCGTCCAACATTCTTAATGATCGCTGAGTGCTTTCCAAAATATTGTTTTCTTTCCTTTTAACAACTTGCGTGAAATAATCTTTGTTGGGGTCAAAATCTTCGTACCCATCGTCGCCCCCCCATTTGTTAACCCCGCCGGACGAAGGATTGATGTCGTCATCATCTAACCAACGATTACCCGACATTGTACAAACTTTTACACAGATAAACAAAACACAAATGCTGTTGGAACTACACACCGATTAAAATATGAACAGTTTTCACGCTTTATCAGCGCAACCAATTTTAGCGTGCCTTTTCTGCTACAGGTCTTGTGACCTATTTAATCAATGACTAATCACTAGTTGTCAAAATCGGTCAACAAAAAAATAACTACGCCTTGTGGGGAAACTGAGGCCATAGATGTCAGTTTCGCGAACAAAATAAAAACGTATACACTACAATTTTTTTACCATTTAAACAGTACTATAAGAAATTCTCCCACTTTAACTATAATAACATATTTAATATAAAACAATTGTTTAATGACCAAACAATGCCATGCCAGTCGTTGTATTTGGGGAATTTGTCTAACTTGTTATAATTTTTTGCTGGTTTTAAGCGATATCTTTAGTTAATATTACTTAAAAAATAGCCATGAGTGTTCTAATGGCAGACATGCTTTGTTTGGATATTGGAACACGTCGAGCGTCTCTTACCACTGATGTGGAAGATTTGCAACGGGATCAAAATCAGATGGAAAGCATGTTAGCTGGATACGTAAATAAACTAAACCACGACAAGAAAACAAGGCAATTTGAGGTAAAAATCGTGTGACAGGCTCGTTTTTTGTAAGATTTATAAAACGTCGTTCTATTTTTAGGAGATTATGTCACACTTGAATAAAATTCTGGACCGAATCGGGAATTCCCTTTCAGAGGTCGGGATTTCCCCCGAGTTACCTCCTGCGCAATTGGACAGGAACAATCAAGTCTGGGGTGCAAAAGCGTTCGCGTTTCGTCCTCCGTCAGCATGCATGGATGGCAGCGAACACGAATCGAACATTGAAGAGAAAAACAAGATGTGGAAATTAATGGAAATGTTAACTAAAACGGCAAAACGAAGGTACATTGAGTCGCAACATTTGTGTATAAACGAACTGAATCACTTTGTCAATTCAACTATTTAAGTAAAGCGACTTCAGCTAACAAACATGCAATATCGGCGCTAGCTAAGAATTCTTCCTCTACTTTATCTGCTAACCACCAAGCTCTAACACCAACCATTAACCCCTAACCATCCATCAACCTCTAACACTTTCCAACAGCCTATTTTGCTACGTACCGGAGGATTCTTTACTAGTGCCCGGCTCATAACAAACATGCGATATCGCTGCTGGGTAATCCTTCCCTCTACCTTATCTACTAACCCTAAGTCCTAACAAAGTAACAGAATACCTGTGTTATAATGACTGTCATTGCTCAGCCACGCTGAAGCAAGTACATACATTTTATTCATATTCTATGTACAAAGGGATGAGCTACTGATGGAAATAATGGAATGGCTTACTAACATTGATACGTCAACTGAGGGCGAGCAGGAAGAGAGAACGGTTAAGATCCAAGGTGAAATGGAAGAGACTTCAATGATAAATATGATCGGCGCTCTTGATTTTACGGAACAGACACTTGAAAAGTTGAAACAGCTCGGCCAATATTTGTTTGGGGAAATAGAAGATTTGGATGATATATCCTCTATCAAGTAATTACGTGTTCCAGTACTTCTGCTACCAGGCATTATGTAAATAATCTCTCAATGAATTGTTGGGTGTGAAAAAAATCATCCTCTGATGCTGTTATAAATGGGTGTTCTGCTTCATACACCTATCTAACATATGTAGGCAAAACATGTTACTACATTTTGCATTTCCCGCAGTTTCAACGCAAATACAAAAGGTAGAATAAACGACAGAGTTGGAAAAGCAAGTTTGCAGCTAGATGGTATTCCAAAAAACACAAGCGCAAATGCAATGAAGTCTATACTTCTCCCAAAAAATTTACCAGATGGTATAAGCTAGTAATTTAGAATTTTCCGAAAAAATTTTGAACTAAAGAGATTATAAAGTAATGTAAATAATATAAAAAATACTTGCTTTCTAAATTATACTGAAATCAAAATGACAAAGAATTCTCTTCTAAAGTTATATTGTTATCTGAACAAAGCATAAAAGAAATTATTTGGATTAAAAAAATGGAATTTATACTGAAAAATGATATCTAAACGGAACTTAAATTTCCTGATTTTTTACATACTGATGTCAAATTAATCTTTCATCAGATGTTGCATCCCTGCAAGCCAGTTATAATGAAGAAGATGAAGAGGAACATAAACTTATGCTCGATATATCAAAGCATTGGGAGGTTGGTATGTAATTTTTGGGATCATATTGTTACGTCAAGTGTGTGGTCTGAAAGGCTGCACTTTAAATAAACAATACGATTTCTCAGGATCATAAGTGCTAAGCATGGGAAGACAACTCTAGAATACTAAAGTCTTATAGTTTAAAGCTCAGGTTGTTGTTATGCTGAACTGTAGATTGTGTTGAATGTATTTCCAATTTTCGTCCCCTTTTTTCATCTGTGTGTAATTTTAATAAAATATGACATATTTACCTTTATTAAACATACTTTTGGTTTTTGTCGGAGTAAAAAATGAACAGTACAGTCATAATGAATAGAATGTACTCTTTCAAATTGGTGTTATATTAACAGGAGGTATCAGATGAAATCCGAAACATTTTTATTTCTATTCATGAGTTACGGATGATAAAAAGATCCACAAAACTCTCACTTCGAAGAGCTCTTTATCTTTTTAAACTGTTTGTTGCTGTGTTGGAACTCCGGTCAAAAGAGGTAAGGGATTGAATGTAGTAATTATGTATTGCTGGTTGTATATAGGGTGGTTATTGTAACTTTAAATTCATAGAATACTTCTACTTTTGCATGGGTTAGGTCCTACATTGTGCCATGAACCTAAGATTTATAGCAGAGTTGGCCTTGGTTTTATTGTATATATTATGGTAAAATTTAAAATTGCACTATAGTGGAGACTGATTTATATTGACTGGAAACATAACTTTTGTGGTATATGGTATATACACAATACTGCTGCAAAAAATATTAAACACTTGATCCTTTTTAAGTTTTTAAATTGAGTTTTTGCTTTTAGCTGAAGGCAAAAGAAACAGCCGTGATCAAGGCAAAAGCAGAAGTGAATGCTTTGAGCAATAAAGTCGAGCATTTGCACCGGGAATCCAAGAGTTGGAGAGAAAAACTAAACGTTGCGCAATCTGAGAATAGCCAATTATTGGCAGAGGTGGAAGACAAAGGGAATCAACTCAATGATCTTCAAATGATCATTAAACATAATGAGAACGATGTGAGTTACGAATTAGTTCTGTGTTTTCTTGAGATATTGGTTTAGTGCTGGAATGAAACTGTTCTGTAGATATGGCAGTCATTTTATCTTCTATTTTTTATCTTCTAGTGAGTGAAGTCCTACAGCATAGCATGGGCATGAAAATGAAGGGACTTAGATTAGAGTTTTTTCATTATCCCGCCACCCATGGTTCTACAACTAATTATTGGGTTGGAATGATTATAAAAACATTTCCCTATCAGTATCGAGTATCGAACCCAGCAGCCTTTGGTCATCATACAAGTGCAACTTTTTTACTATCTATTAATTGTTTGTGTTTTATATTGAAGGCAGCTGATCTAAAAAAGCAGATTGCAACGATTGAGGCTGAAAAACAACCTGCGGCCACCACTGTGGTCGTGGAAGATCCAAGTTGTAAAGATGAGGCAAACCTGGAGCTTTTACAGAAGATTCGGGAGCAATCTTCCACCATCGAGTATCTGGAGGAAAAACTAGAGAGGTTGGAATCTGATCACACTCATTCATTAGAAAGGGAGAAGTATGAAGCATTTAAAGCGAAGGAACACGCCAATATGTGTGAAGATATGTTGAGTGAAGTGAAAATGAAGTTAAAGGTAAAGATATTTCTTCTGAGTTCTTACCCTGCTTTAATTATCGCTAAGTTGACATTTTTATTGAAAATATAGCGTTTGTAACAAATTGAAAAACATTTTTACCAAATAACACCTACAATGGTAAAATTGCAACAGCGTCAAGCTTTAAACCAGATTTTCACTGGTTAGTATGTTATCAAAGCCATATTTTTTGTCAGGTTGTAGAAATGAGGTCGGCTGGACTTGAGGATGATTTGCAAATGAAGAATGAAGATCTGAAGAAGATGGAGCAGCAATTAGGGTCGATCCTCGCTGAGCTGAAGACTAAGGAGGAAATCATATCAAAGATGATGGGAGTACCGGAGTCCGAGGAGCCGTCTGATCTTGTGAAGAAGAGGAGAGGATCAAGGAGAAGCTCCAGAAGAGGGAGTCAGTTTGTGAATAAAAAGTCTTCCGAGACAGTCCAGCAAAATCCTGATGGATCTTCTGCACAAGGTTCTGTGGATAAAAAAGAAAGTATGTTTACTTTCTGCTACTGGGCATAATGTAAATATTTTTTTAGATTTGTTGTTTACAGATGAGCCGCTAAAGGATTATTTAAAGTATGATTAGTAGTTTGAGACTTATGTTTTCCATAATAAATTAAATGTAACTTGCTTTATCCTTGCATGAAGGGAAGATAACAGCCGTTATAACCCCTGTGTTCTGTTTCATACCTCTTATGGTCCTTAATCAGTTACCACTTCTGTAATTTTGTAGTATCGCCAATTGTTGGAACTTCTCGAGTTTATAGCCACGCCGCTAACCACTAAGCCCAATGCTAGTCTAACTACTTGTTTTGATATTTTCACATTTCCAGTATTTTTAAAGATTGTTATTTATTGGTGATAATTTGTGGTAACACAAGTTACTTTTATTTAGCTTCTTCATTCCTTGATGCACCGGGCAAACGTCCTATTATGAAAGTTACAAGCAGTAAGCTGCTGGCTGCCAAGCATTCAAGGTATAGGCTAATAACACAGCCTAGTAATAACATTACAAAATTGCTTGCATAAATGGATTTATATGTTTGTTGTAAGCTTGTTTCAATGTTAAGTCTACAACAAAACTTCTATAAAAAAAAAAAACGATAAAAGGGGTAAAAAAATGTTTGTTTTCAGAGCAGGGGCAAACTTATATTTATCTGTATTTTTATTTTGTATATTAAAAAATCTCCTAAAATAAACAAATTAAAAATGAAATTTGTTTTTAGGTCAAAAGCAAACATGATTGGCGCTTCCGAGGTTGAAGATCAATCCAACATCACTTATCTTCCAAAAATGGGTTCTGCATCATCTCCTCACATAAACGAGGTTGAAGAAGTTTCATTTCCCGTGCCGGCAAAACCGACCCCGTCACCTGAATCTGCTGATAATGTTGCCACTGTGATGTCACAGAGAAGACACAGCTTGGCGATGTACAAGGGAGAGAGACGAGGTTCAATTAACGTCACACAAACAAAAGAGGTGGTTCAATTAATATTTAAACTCCTTATGTTTTTATTATATGTAACAAACCTTTTTTTGTTATAAACTAGTAGCTCTTTTTTGTCTTATGTACCATACTTTTTTGATAACAGACTTTTTTCAGCACTATATATTGTATATTTTTATTAGAGACCGACCGATATCACTTTTTTCCACCGATACCGATATTTTTAGCTTTTACCGATACCGATACCGATACCGATATTTTACCGATATTTGTCACTATAGCGAAACATATGAAATGATCAGTTTTAATCAAAAGTAATGCCTGTATTCAAGATATTGCAAGTTATAGAGAAAAATTGGTTGGTCTACATGTTTTTAGGAAACATGCATGTTCTTAGGAAGGTGTTGCTTTTGTACGAAACTAGGACGCACATGAACGCTAAACTACAACGCACGTGGACGTTAAACTATGACACACGTGGACGTTAAACTACGACGCACGTAAAGGTCAAACTACGACGCACGTAAAGGTCAAAACTACGACGCACGTAAAGGTCAAACTCCAACGCACGTAAAGGTCAAACTACGACGCACGTAAAGGTCAAACTACGACGCACGTAAAGGTCAAACTACGACGCACGTAAAGGTCAAACTACCACGCATAAATACGACGCACGTGAAGGTCAAACTATGACGCAAACTAGCACGCACGTGAAGGCTAAAGTACGAGGCACGTGGACGTTAAACTACGAACACACGTAAAGGTCAAGTTGGACGCACGTCGCTTCGCACGAACTATTAATATATCGGTGAAATATCGGCGCTTTTTTACCGATACCGATTATCGGTGGAACGTAAATATCGGCCGATAATATCGGTGAACCGATATATCGGTCGACCTCTAATTTTTATATATTGATAACGGTTTCTTTCGTTGTTTATCAGTACAAACGACTTGCTTCAGAACTGAGGGCAAGTGAAAAGATGAAGTCTGAGTTACAGATTGAAGTAGAAGAATTACAACGTGAACTGGAACAGCAAGAAACTGAGTAAGTCTACGAGAACTGCGTATATGCAGTTCAGATTAGAACACAGGATCTCTGGTTCGCCAACCCTGGGTGGGATTTGAACCAAGGAGCTCTGGGCCAAATCTAACCTAAAATCCCCTTTTCCATAGCACATTGTAGGTCTCACAGAATAGCAAAACAGATGTACCAACAGCTGATCAATTAACAGGTATGAACGCGCCATTCAAGCATCCGCCCGCCAACACAAAATGCAGATTTTTTTGGAAGAGGGAAAATATAAATCAGACACTGCTAAAGTATATACAGAATCTCTTGAAGTTCAATCAATGATAACTAGGTGGGTATTGCAGCTAAGTAAATATAAATATTGTGTGTTTTGATTGTTAGATTTTAATTGGTTACCGCTGCCAGCCATACAGAAAATTACCCACAAAGTTACATACATGGTAACTCGAAGACTGGCATAAGGTGTATGAAACAGATTACCTCGTTTTCAGTTAGGCCTGGATAAAGCATGCTACATTAATACTTGAATAAGGTACAGTACAATAGTTTAATACTTTATACCCATACACACAGTTTCAAGAAAGGACTAGCGTCAGTACTTGAGAAAGCTTTGCTGACGGCTGCTGCTCGCCAAGCCAAGTCCTCATTCAGCTACATGGCTCCTGTCTGCCCAGATAATTACCTTGCAAGCATGGAAGCTAATAATGAAAAGTTAGTCATGATATATGTTGGAGTAGTGGGCTAACTCTGGCCTAAATCCTTGGGTGTTGAGGTAATGGGTTAATAGAATAGGCATGAAGTGCCAGGTTCCATAACAAGTTTGCTATAGGACCAAACCCTTATAGATTAAAAGAGTAAGAAAATAGCGCTCCACATTTGAAGGTATTTCAGAATAATGGGTAAATATCTGGTTTCAAGTCTAGGTTCTCCAGGATCCAACCCATATAGAATAGAGCAGCTTCTTATGTAGTAGTATATGCCTTTGCCTGGAAAATGATAAGATTGTTACACTGTATTGTGTGTTACAACAATATATTTTTACAACTACCAGTTTTATGAATGCCCACCATAGTATAGAAATACTTACTGTACAGGTACCATAAAGCATTTGAAATTTTGTTTGGTTCAATTTCGACTGCCATCTATACCATGCAAAGCGCACAAAGGGAAATGAAAATTCGTTCCGAGCGTTTGATTGGTTTAGAAACAGCCAATCACATGAAAGTGCTCTCAGAAAAAACGGCAGTAATTGAAAAATTAAGTCGACAGTTGGAAAATTACAGGGAGGAATTTAATCAGGTTAGGGAAGGTCTGATTAATGGAGCATACTAATGAAAAACATTTAATTGTTTATGGATAGAGATGCTCAAATGTGATTTAAAAGTACAAACTAATTTCAAAAACGAAACAGGTTATTTTTTTACGTAAAAAAACACAAAATTTTATTTTTGTTGGTATGCCCCTTTAACAAGATTAAGTTGTCATATTTTTGTTGGTATGCCCCTTTAACAAGATAAAGTTGTCATATTTTCTGTTCAGTTTTGTATAGATTACAATAGATTTAGACTGCAGACAGCTGTTAACATAAAAGAGTTGTGAATGATATGTTTTCTGTTAATTCTGCTACACGTCCTAATGTAAATACTCCTATGCGGCTCATCCAGTATAAAAAACGTTATGTATTTACGCTGTTTCTTCTGCCATCCAAAACACAATACTCGTTTTTTTATCAGCTCAAAACATCCCACCACTCCACACTTAAGAAGAACTTGGAGTTGAATCGTAATCTTAAGCATTCAGAGAACGAAAAACACAAAGTTATAAATAAAGTACAGGTATGTACTGTGAGTACAAATAGCAGGGTAGGTTACACAAATAGCAGGGTAGGTTTTATGCATGTTCCGCCTATGTCAGTGATACTGAACATTTTTCCTGCTACACTCTTGCAATCTTGCTTTTTTAAACTTTGATTTTCAAATGATCAACCAATTCCCGCACCAACTTTTAGAATTTAGAATTTTAGAAAGCCTATGTATACAGAACTTTTATGTTAATGGAAACATTGTACAGTAATGAATAGATGCCCCAATTAAATAGGAACTGGAAGATGAATATGCCATTAGTTCGAAGAAAGCTGGTACTCCCGTTGGTAAAGATGCAAAAAAGACAAAGGAAGCTTTGGAGGTTATGTTAAAGTATTCTCGAGAGCAAGAAAACAAACTTAAAGTAAGTACGCCACACGTATATTAATGTGACCATAGAGATACTAATAGTGTTATATATTAGCTTCTCTATGGATGTGACCACACTCATATATGCATTATTATTACAGTGTTTTAACAACTGTTGTTTTGTCGCTATATCCTGTCTTTTCCTTTTATTTTTCAATCTTTGCTGCCGTAATCGAAGAGACAAATAAAGTTATTAAATTACTATTAAATGTGTTGATAATTATATATGAGACACTTGCATGTATTTTAGATCCAATTGGCAGAAGTTACAGAATTGCTAGAAAAGGAGAAAGTGTCACGAAAGAGGCTTGAAAAAGCCTTCATCCTTCAACAGTCGCCCGCTAGTTCACCCCACGGAGAAGGGGCCTTGGGAATTACCCTAAATTGCACCAAACCCCCAAAACAGCAAGAGAAAAAGCAAATCAAAGTATCTTCTGTACGTTATGTAGATTGTTTAAAATCCTTTTTTTATTATCTTAATAATGGTAGTAATATTAGTTGATATCTATTAAAGTGTTTAATGTTCTTTTTAGTTTTGCTAAAAACAGTTTTATTCTAGGTATACTTTGCATTGCATGTTTAGGTCTGTTGTAATCAATACCCCTGTAGTCCTCATTCAATTGCTGCATTACAAAAAGCATTGTCACTGTGTTTACTGGGGTAATGGGCAATCCTGGCCTAAATTCTAGGACCTATAGGGTGCTACGCTATGGGACCTCACCCACATAGAATAGAACTCTCTTAGGAAAACATAATACTACAAACATAGTAAACTGTATTCAAAATAACAAAGCGCTTTTACAGCCCAAAGCAAAATCTACCACTTGTCGTTACATTCAAACATTAAACAAGTTTCATGAACTGAGTGAAGAGATGAATAATATCGATAAAAATCTTATTAACAAATCGAAACAAGTAACTGCTAGGTGGCATAACTGTGTTGGGACGAGGTTCAGAATGTTAGTGCGAAAATATCTTACTTTTTGCAGGTAAGAACTTACAGTCACTGAATTTTGCAAATTTTTTTTTGTATCCAAAAGTTTTTGGAGTTTTTATATAATTTTGCATAATCACAATTTAGCAATTGCTATTTACGAAAGTAAGTGTAAATTTATTAAAGAGTTGTGGTAACGTTTAAAGTTTAAATAAATTTTATATGTATGGATGGGACTTAAGATTTATGCCAAGTTAAACATGTTATATATGTTTTAAAAGCTCTCACTGAATACTTTTTCAGATTTCAGAAACAGCAGGCACAAGCTGGAAAGAAAGTTCTGCAACTTCGTCAACCGTTTATGGCGACCAGCATGGAGGGCAAGGAAAGTAAAAAACCACAAGGTTAAAAAATGTGTATCATTTTAACAATACTACCCTTGCACTTAGTGATTTTAAATTACCATAAAGAAAAAAAATCACCCCATACAGCTCAAGTGCAACAGCAACCCTCTATTAGCTGACACTCTTTTCCCTCTTTTTATCTTTAGAGTGTTTTTCTGTTGTTTTAATGCATCTATTCACCTTTATCCAAAAATCTGATATACTCACTCTACTGTTGGTGCCAATTTTTAAAATAAAATTTTGTTTTTTTAGATTCAGGCGCAGAACGTAGAAAGAGTGTCGGCAGTGAGATGAAAAAGTTACAAGCAGATTTCTGGCACCTTGAGATGAAGAAGCAAATGTTAACAGAAAGTAGCGACAAACAATCGGAGCTCGGTGCTGCTGTTAAAAACTGCAGGCACCAAGTTCTCACTGTTTTCAGGGCTGTTGCTAAAGCAGTGATTGCTGTTAACAAAGCAGGTGAGTTTAATAAAAAATATAATTTATTTAACTGAATTTGCTTGATAAATTCAGCGTCATACTTAATAGTAAAGGTTCATATTTAGGCTGTACCACCACACAAAACCATTATGTGTCTACTGTCGAAACAAATCTATGTTTTATTTAAGTAAACATGCCTTTAATTTATCTTTGTAGGTTTGACAAGTGGTGCAAAGCCGAAAGAATCTGAGGAAAAAGATACTCCAAATGTTAACCCTGGTGGGTATGAAAATGCTGTCTCTTCTGATTTCTATAGACAAGACTGTGCCGGCACTCCCGGGATAAATTTCAAAAATCAAATTTACGAAAACGGTTAAGCATTATATAAGACTGTTTGACACTGGTCAGCTGAGTAGCCATGCTTTAGTTTGACACTTTACTTGAGTAGTTTTTATTGACTGTCGTTTTGTTTCTAATCCTTTTTCCTTTAATTTATTTAATTATATTGAAAATTCCTGTAACGTTCGTATTATAAAAAGAAATAAAACTTTTGTTTTATAGATAACTTCATGATTTATTTTAATTATTCTGATCGCTACTGTATTGGAATAAAAATTTATGTTTTCATGATATTATTCATGTAAAATATTTCTTTTTCATAGATTTGCTGGTTCCGTCAAACAGTATGCATTCTATTGCAAGTAATTCTATCCAATCAGCAACCACCAATGCTACTTCATCACCACGGTTACCAAAGCCACAAAATTTTCAAGATTCAGGTTGATAATTATGTGACTCAAAAATTGAATAAATTTGTTCATAATTACCAAACTGTAACATACCACTTTTAATTTAATATAATTAGTCTTTGGAGTATGTATCTGGTTCTATAAAAACGTTACAGACAAAATCAAGCAAACCAATTGTATAATAAAAAATATAGAGTTGGGCGGGGGGAGATGGGACATCTTTTAACTCTATTTTCTTGTCCCATTTGGTAATAAACAAAGACTAATCAAAGAAATATAAAAACAAATTCTAGAGACTTCCATAGACGGTACTTAATTGTTTAAAACACGATCAGGATATTGGATGTTATCTAATAAAGGTGTCCCATCTTCCCCCACCCTACTGTATATATTGCTGAAATGGCATATTCAGTCTCTTATTTAAATAGAATTCTCCTTGTATTATTGTATGATAAATAAACTTAACATGTAATTAGAATGGAGCAATGTTGCTGTGACATCACAATCAATGATAATCAAAGTAAAACCTTCTAAAACTGACCATCTACAAAAAGGTAAGTTTGTTATACCATACATTGTATTGTCTGTGAGGGTGTAGCGGCCATGTCATTCAAAACATTTATTTTATATCCAAAACATTTTTTATCCAAAAAGTGTTAAAAACATTTCTTTTTCTGCTTCATCCAAAAGCTTGTTGTATCAACTTTTGTTTTACCGTTACTACCTGTCTTTTCGCTCTTGTTTACTCTCCCGTTCTTCTTTACCGTGACCTTGAAGACAGAAATAAGATACATTCAAACAATATATCAGTGGCTCATCTGGTATAAAAACGTATAGTGTATTTCCAACGTTTCGTCTGCCATACGGCGAGACTTCTGTCTAGTGTATTTCCAACGTTTCGTCTGCCATACGGCGAGACTTCTGTCTAGTCTCGCCGTATGGCAGGCGAAACGTTGGAAATACACTATACGTTTTTATACCAGATGAGCCACTGATATATTGTTCGTATTATGCCTGGTAGCAGAAGTAACAGAAGATACATTCATTCATACTCATACACCCACAATTGATAAAAAAAGGTAATTTCCTTTTTAATATTTTTCCACAAGGTTCAACAACTTGTACAAACAGAAATGAAGAAATGAATAATAAAAGAAAAGAAAGTTTAGCAAATTCTGGTAAAAAAAGGGGTAGTAATATCATGTGTTATATATTATTAACTCTGTTTTCTCTTAGACAGGAAATTGTTATAAGTGCTATACCCATGGTGTATGCTTGTAGAGTAGTGTATGATTAACATGCAATTTTAATTGTCAACTTTAATTTTGTTAACATTTGTTTTTAGATGATAGGCAGCTACAATCTGCAAGCATCGATGTAAATGTTAGTACTAATTCTTCCAACTTGCAAGAAAACAATGACACACCCCCCCATGATGAAGTCACTGACTATACAGTGGATCAGTCTCCTATTACCACTTCCCAGATTGAAAATAAAACGCCTCACAGTTTAGAAATAAACAAAAACATTGAAGCCCTCTCCCAGCTAACTGATGATTCTCCAAACTCCAACAACTTCAACTCCAAATATTTTGCTCGAAGATTTTCACACAACGAGCGTCGGCATTCCGTTCCAATTACTAAGAGTAATCCACTTGTGAAAACCTGGAGCAGGTACTCAAATGTTTATATTGAAACTGACCAGAAAATCTGTGTTTTGTTCATTGGAATGTATGAATTCTGCTGGGCTCGCCAGCTACCTTTAGTCAGTCACTACTATAGTGCATTTTGTTTATCTCCAAATTGTGAACTTGCTTTACCCTCGCGTTGCAGGAACACCACAGTCGTTATAACATGGGTGTTCATACACCCCGCGCCAGCTTGGACACTCCAATAGAAACCAAGTAACAGAATATCAGTTCTAGAAGTTTTTAAAGAGTTATTTTCAGGAGAGCATCACTGAGCGCTTCACCAAAGCAAGATATAGTGCGAGAAATACCACGGGCGTTTGAATATGAAGTTCGCCATGATTTAGTTGATGTACGTAGGGGTATACAGAACACAATGGAGAAGAGTTTAGTACAGGGTAAGTATAGATATAGTACTGTAGGGTAAGATAGGCCACCTTTAGCACTTAATATCCAAATATCCAGATTGTGCTTTAAACAATTAACAACGGTCATTGGGTCATGAGAATACAGTTTTATAATTCTTTGAATGTTTTTACTACAAAATGGAACAAGAAAATAGAATGAAAAGGTATTTATTCTTCCCCCCACCATACTATATGAGCCTGCTATCATTTAGTAGTAATAATAATAATAATAACTTTATTTGTTTATTTGATTAAGGTACAGAGATTAAAAAATATTTAAAATAAAAAACAGGGCATTGCGACTAAACAACATTTGTTAAAATGTTTACAGTTAAAACATAATTACATTTCTATATATATATATTTCATGTGGTAGCTTACAGCTTTTAGTTAAATATTAAGGTCCATCAACAAGTGACCTTTTGGATATGGATGAAGCAATTGATCCAATTCGGAATCGACAGCGGCGAAAAACGTTGGCCTATTTACATGGAGTGAAGCAAGATGAGGAGTTAGATGTAAATGATATTGTGGAGCAAGTTAAACAGCAGGGAAATGAGGATTTCGTCGTTGATGCTGTTTTATCCGTGAGGCGTGATGTCACACCAGAAGACTCAAGAATAGATGAACTACCAAGACCATCGACTGGCTTAATGAAAAAACACAAACGACATTATAGGAGAGGTATCAGAAGACCAGCTTCTGTAGCATCTATTGGTCACCATAAAAGCAAGATTGTAAGAAAGCAATTGGTAAACAGGTCGTTTGTGATAGTTCCAGCTGACCAGTGTGAAAACAGCTTTTTGAGTGTAAAATCTTATGCAAAATAAAATAATACGTTCAGTTCTGATAGTACCAGTTTGGTAGAAGTAGTAAAACCGTTTGTTTTATCAAAACAACAGGCGATTTAAGCGAAAGTATATCAAACGTGCGAGCAAAATAAAACACCAACATAAAAACGCGGTTGTGTATGATATCTATTCACTACCGCTTGAATCAGGCGCGCTCCATCGGCGTAAACAAATCGTAAGTCGTCGATTTGCATTAGTAGACTACAGAATATCGTAACTGTACGTTTTTATTGCCTTTCTACGTTTTAAAATGACGAGCAGTATTTTGGACAAGCAGCTTTTATCACCGAACGTAAGAAATGCATTGACACAACTTTCAAACCGAATATTTTCTCCAACCGAGCAGTCGCAATACGACAACTTGAAAAATTCATTACCAGGTAAAAAAATCGTGTTTTATCGTTGTTTATGGGTTAACTACACAAAACAAACTATGTAAACTGTATTAAAAGTGTTTAAAGATTGGTAGTTAGTTATATATATAGGGTTACTAAATAACCACCAATAAAGTAACACAAACTTGTAAGCTGGCATGAGATGTATGAAACAGAACACCTGTGCTGTATTATAACTACTGTCGTTACTGGCCAATCGAGAGTAAAGCAATTTACATTCATTCAAGTTATAGTAGTTAGGTAAGGTGGCCAGAAAACGTTGGGAGTAAGGTTCTTCACTAGCACCAATGGACAATTTGCCACCTACATAACGTAGGTATGGTGGTCAGAAAACGTTGGGGGAAATATTCTATTATTCTTCACTAGCACCAATGGACAATTTGCCACCTACATAACATATTATTCACCAGGGAACACAGTATCCACCAGCCTCCCACTTCAAATGTCCATGTACTTCAATGCTTTCTTCTTCCCCTTCTGGCTCATAGCATGTAGTTTGATGCTTGAAATTAAATACACCTACCTGGATCCTACTTACCGTGTTATATTGATCGCTATACTTGTAATATTCTCTCTTGTGGAAGGAATTCGACTTTTTCTTGGAATAGTAGGAAATCTACAAGAAAAGGTATTCATATTTCCATATTTTTTAAGTATTGTGTATTAGTTGAATTTTGTACATTTTTTAAAATATTGTTTATTAGTTGAAATGGTCCTCTTTGTTTTAGTACTTGTGCATTGAGATTGAGCGTGCATTTAAATTTGGTTTAAGTCTAACCAATCTCCAATCTCATTTATGTTTCGAATATTTTGACTGAATGTGACCGAGAAAAAAGGATACGAGAGAGTTAATAAAGAACTTTCCACTTTTACCTTTTTATTTTCAAATACTTCTGCAGACTCCAAAGCTTATTTTCTATTTTTTTATTAAAATATAATATTTAAAACAATAGACTGCTTGTCCTTACGAGCGTTGAAATAATATTTCTTCATTTTAATTGTTTATTATTTTTCCAGGTTCCAGAGCTCTTTGGGTTTCTCTTGCTTACCATCTTGCCCCAAGTTCCTTTCCTGTTATTCCTACTTCTTAACGAGTTTACGATAATCCTTCCACTAGAGCGCGCTGTTCACATCGTACAAGCTCTTTTACTTGTTGTTGAACTGATTGCCGGCAGTATTGCAGCAAAGGCAATAACAAGACAACAAGCAACTAAATTCCACCTGCAGCAGTTTGTTGATCTTGAACACCTGCCTTCAGATAACGTACAAGATGTCTATGTTAATCCAAATGCAACACTTTTTCGAAGGCAAAATTTAAGATCATGATTGTTCTGTTGGCTGCTATTGCTTCTAGAGAGTGATTCCAAAACCTTAACCTAAAAATGAGTTTCTCATTGGATATGGTAGACTTTAGTGTCACAGAATAGTGGTTTAAAAGACATTTGACCATGGTATCATTTTGTAATGCAAAAGAAACCTTGTAACAGTAATACAGTTTCATGTACCTTTCCTTGGTAACTGTGCATGTTTTTACACTTTGTGATTTTAGTAATGCTTTTTAATACTTGTTTGCTAGTGTATAGTGAAATACAAACTATTTTCATATGTTTGGTATCATTGTGAAGAGAATGCGCTAACAGTATCTCATGTTACTTCGGAGTACTAAATATTTATATTCTGTTGGTCTTCAGATTAAGATATTAGTGGTATAGTTGCACCACCACTTAGTGTTTAAACTTGGCAACTTCTATCGCACGTTAAGCGGCGCTAAAGAGAGTCTTTTAGTAATATATAGATGATGTAATCGTAAATTTTCGGGGTTGCTTTAAAATGAAATAGTATATGATTAGCCATGCATCAACCAATCGCTGTGTTTCATTTATAAATATATATATTATTGAATTTGCAACGTTTTACGTAATACCTTCAAGCAGTTTTCAACTAATAGTGAAATTTAGAATACGATACGTAATCATGCGAAATTTGTAACGGCTTTCATTGAACCCGAAAAAAATACTTAATTTTCAGATAAACTTAGTACAGAATACATAAGAAAACACTAAATTTGTAATTTTTTCTCGCGATATGATTTTCGTGATAACGCGACCGTATTTTAGTGTAATAATTACGTCAAAATTAAAGCTTTACAGCCAGTCTAAACTTGCCGCACCGCCAATGAAAATTGGTTTTCGCACGAATTCTCAAAAGCTGTCGTAATCTTCTGATATTAATCAACTTTCCCACGAAAATACAAAGAGTCTTCGAAAGGCTGCACAATAAGCAGTGCGTAGATGCGCCTTTCAGCAGCCACAAAGCGTCGTGGGCCGCTGTGTACCTCACAGAGCCAGCAGGTGTCCCTTTGTTTTTGTATCTCTCGTTCGACATAGATAATCGAACTGCTCCAGGTGTTACACAATAGCGAAACAGGGCAGTCTTTTATGTCGCTAAATTTTAAACCATACCTTTCGTAGTCACTGACACGCAAATGGGTAAAATTAACGGTGTGGCGTAGCTGAGTGTCGGCTTCTGTCGCCTTGAAATACATAAATTACCACCGACGCACCAATTCTTACCCTCGTATTTTTAGACTTCATGAATTTCTGTTTTTTCGACTACTGCCATTTGATCATAGTTGTTACTTGGAAATTATGGATCGCTCATTTCGTGGCGCTGATTTGGTCGCTTCCTGGTAAATTTCATTAGTCTTGTTGTGACGTACATAGACCGGGAGAGTCGCATACATCGCCACAGAAGCGGAGTCTTCAGCGGTTTTCAATCGAATCAAAATCCTATCTACAAACTAAAAATCACGGGTGGTCGAGCTGCATTTTTATTTTGTTTCCAGAACTCGCTCCCTTTTTACGGCCAACCACGGCATGAAAAACACGCCGTGTTTTTGTTCCCACACAGCGCGAATACGTGTATTTGTATTAAGACGCGCCGACGAGTGCATTTTCTCAATTAAGCCACTGTATCCGTGCTTGATTCAATGTCACCCCAGCACCCCGGTTTTACAATGGCATTGGATTTGCTTCCGAGAATATGAACACCTGTCGAATCCAAAGACTCAGCTCGGTCACGGAAATCAATTTGTTCCAGTCTTGCATGAACCAACTTCAAAAGTCAACATTTCAGCAGCTGTCCCAACTGCAGGGTGGTCCGTACATTTGTTACAGAGAGACACTTCTTTCAAGCCACGCAGTCTACAGTAGCGTGAATATTAACACTTGGGACATGCGTTTTAACCGCAATCGCAGATATAAGGCAAGCCACGCTCTCAACGCCGATTTTTTTGGGCCGATAAATGGACATTAATATTTTATGCATGTCCCAATAAGGGATGATGTAAAGTTTTTTTGCTTAGAAATTTTTACACTTGAATGGCAAAATAAATATCACATTCGTGTCTGTAATTTCCAAAGACTAAAGCAATGTAATTTCTGTAAAATCTAACTCGTAAGCTGGCAAGAGGTTTATGAAACAAAACACCAGTGTTATTCAACGGCTGCCGTTTTCCGGCCACTACAAAATCAAGTTTTGTTCATTCATTTAAAATATAGTAGGGTGGGGGAAAATGGGACACCTTTAGCACAGAATATCCAAATATCCTGATCGTATTTTAAAGAACTAACAGCGGTCTATGGGCGTCAAGAGGATACGGTTTTATAATTCTTTGAATTTTCTTTGTTTACAACCAAATGTTACGAGAAAACAGAATGAAAAGGTGTCCCATCTTCCCCAACCCTACTATATAGTGTGTGTGGCATTTGGCCGATTCGACACCCGTTTAGTTTATTTTTTTGGATTGCACAGCGCGTTTATAGGTTTGTCAGGTCGCGACATATAAATTGCAGTCATATTAGTTCCTTCATCATCGACTCGCAGAACGTGCGCTGGAACGGCGTGGCAGAACCAATTGCGAATACGTTGCGTAAACTCGATGACTGTTTGAGTGATTGCGTCTGCAGTTATAGTAGCGTTGCAAGCCCCAAATTCCGGTAAGCAATAACGAATGAAGAATTTGATTCGAACTGCTTGGTGGTAAGAATAACACAGCTGTTCCTATAACGTGGATTGCTGTCTTTGGCTTGCTTCGTGGGCTCCGACACGTTAAATAAGCACAACAGGGGTAATATTGCCGTTCCAATATAAGCTTTTCAGGTGTTTATTATTATGATAGCAAGCGGGTTATTATTCCCCGCTTAAAGTCACATTCATACGCCCCGAACCATAGCCCCATGTCAACCAATTACCGTCGCCAAGTGAGCTGGTCATCTCACGACTATTTATTCAGCAAGAACTTTGTAAACACTTCTGTATTGTTCCTAAAGGGCGCTTTCATCTGTGCACGGCGCGGGGTTTAGAATATAGGTAGCGCAGCGGATTAAATTTCAATGTGGCGATGAGCGAGTAATAATCATACCCGATACCTTTTCAACGGTCGCGAGCTGCTGTGTGCGGATTCTGCTGCTTTTAAAACACATGGTGTAAGGTTCGACACAGCCTGTCCTACTGTTGTGGGCATATTATTGTCCATTGGTCACCAAGCGACCTCAGTCCTTGGAACAAAGTGCTCTCACGTAAAACAATAGAGAACAATTGACGAAGCAAAGAGTTTCACACCTTCTGTGTTGCTTTTATCGCTTCCCACGCGGATTGTTCCCACGTTCCGCGCCCTACCAATCACCTAATGTCCGGTAGCAACAACTTGGGTAAAGGCAACTTCGAAAGCAAGAGGTTGTTTTGGTGCCTTAACGCTTCGTTAGAGGGTGAAGTGCTTCACTTGGCCCTTTCTACTTTAGCTGTGAGAAGCGGGTATCGTCTTATGCATTCCAACCAACACCGTTTTGTTTTCGAAGGGGTTAACAAAGTGAATAAGGACGCCCTGTACAAATTGATTTATTGGTGCCTTCCGTTGTTTCTGATCATATTTGTTGTCGATATGACATCCGTTCGATATCTCTGAAACTAGGGCAGTGGAAGTATCAGATATTCGATAACAGGCTTAGAATTTTCCAGCATATTTGCACAGATAATCAAGCTATTAATAGTGGTACACAAAATTGATGCCAGACGATCAGTTATTTCCCTCAAAACTTCGCCGCATAGTTTTCCCATTGTGTCATGGCGGTCTCGACGTGATCTTTTTACGTCGTAGAGTTTACGAAACAAAGCAAGAAAAGGCGCAGTCGGTTTTGGTGGTTCACTCGGTTTTGTTGATCATATACATCGCGTGCACAGCGATCCAACCTGTCCCACTTCGTCAGTGTCGATCGCCGTTAAAGTAGATATATCAACGGCTTTACAGAAAACGTCTTCGGAGAAGCGGTCGACTGGCATCACTCGTCACCTCTACCAGGCACAGCGGGCCGCCTACCTGTTGGCCAGTTTGGTAGGTAGATTTTGGACCATTCCCCGGCTTTAGTTATAAAGCGTAGCGTCGCCATTGATTTCTCTCCACTTTCCCACGTGTTACAACAGTCAGGTTAATGGTTAATCGCGGTCGTATTCCAATGACGCTGTACAAAGATGTACACCTATTTTTGCAGCAGACGCACTCCGCGCAAGCGTCAGTATGTCGTCGCTGTTGAGAACACGTCTTCCATGCTTGTTAGCACAGCGTAGATAATGGGTACGGTAAATATTTACGAGTCGCTTTATCGACCTTTTAATGTGTTTATCGGTTTTATTAACTTCATGCTCCCGCGCGGGTTGGAAGGGCCATGTACAGTTGTACACCATACTTAATTTCGACTAAAAATGCCGTTCCCCAGAATTGACCCTTACGAGCCACTCCCATAACTTTGCTACCCTTTTACAAGGCAGCACACGAAGAACACCCAACGACATTATTGTCATCTCGTCTCGACACAAAAGCGAGTGAAACACCTGTGCTCTCCCCGCATTCTTCACGGTCGTCATTCTAGATGAGGCATTAACACCGCGTCTTACAAGGTTATAAATTATTAAGCGCAAGAAATACAGTCACGAGGGTTAGCCAGTATCGCTCAGCGACCGACTGGTTTGAATTACTCGCAACAAAAACTTGGCTAAATAACTTGGCATTTCCGTTGCGAGAATAGGACGCGTTGGGTAATCTTCTAGTTCGTTGTAAAGAGCGCTTGAAGCATCGCTGTAGGTTGTGCCTTGTGTCAGGTAAATACTTTTTCATGGTTAGAATACACCAGATCGGGGTAACAGACGTGGGTAATCCTTTGCGCTGGGGGTTTGGTCACGGAAAGAAATTATTTCTGGTTAGGCTTTCGCTCTTGTTGTAAGTCCACCTCTGCGGTTATGTAAGCACATCCGTACAGATTACCCTTAAGCTTGTAGTTGCCGAGAATGTTGGATTCGAAAGGTTTTCTGTCGAGCATTTTATCGTAAATACATTTTAGGATTACGGCGCCTGTTTTCTGCATCGCATTTTCTGCATATAAAGCAACAGTGAAATATAGTAACAGCTTTTGATAGTAAAGATATGACTGAACAGATATATACGCACATACGCGTGACGACTTTCAATCCAACAGCATTACGTTGCGGCATTGAACAAGCTCACATTGCTTCTGCATTACAGAGTATATAGTAGCTTAGATAGTTATAAGCACATATACCCCGCTGTATTTTGAAACCATACACGGGATTATATGTATCAGTTCAAAGCATTACACTGCTTGCAGAAATAATTGAACAACTTAGCGAGATACGTAAGCAAAAGTGAAACTGTTTTCAAATGAAATTTCCAAGAGTTTACCACAGGTTTGTTGCATGTTTTTATTAGTATAGTAAAGTGGGGGAGATGGGACATGTTTAGCACATAATATTCAAATAACCTGAACATTTTTTAAACAACTAACAACGGTCTATATAACTCTTTGAATGTTCTTTGTTTACCACCAAATGGAACAAGAAAGTAGAATGAAAATGTGTTCCATCTTTCCCCACCCTACTGTACATAGTTTTCTCTCAATTCAAATTGTATTTAAAAAAAGAGCTCGACTGACGATGCCATTTAGGCGAAATATAAATCTTTTATACAATTTGCCGGACGTTTTTATCTGTTACATTTTTGTGGCACCGGATCATATTTTCCTCTCAATAATTTTCTTCTGACACAAGTTATTTTCGTAAGATTGTTATCATTTTAAATGCGCACAGTAAAGTTTAAAACTAACTTTGTGGGGCCATCAGAAATTTAAGCGTGTTAAGCCACAGCGTGAAAACGCTCGTAGTTAAAACGGAAATAGTTTAAAATTAAAACAAACTTTCGATAAGGTTTATTAAAAAATATTACAAAATATAATTGTAAAAAATCTATCATTGGGTATAACATAAAAAGTTTAATATTTCTTAATTACATGATATGTAGTGTCTGTTTACATTGGTGTTACTGTTTCAGTTTTAAAATGTAAAATAGCGAGACTCGCTTCTGTCAGCATATTTTCTTAGGCGGTATCCGTTAAGTGACCTTTAGCAAGCGTCACCAGAATTTTGGTGACCCGATCCAGCAATTCGTTCGAGGTCGCTACTCGATTTTACAGTCGCCATGCAATGCCTTTAGTCATGCTGAGAGTCGAACCCTTAGCATGCTATTACTGTGAACTGTCGCAACAGGAGACCGCATTACCGACCGCCATTTCCACCGCTATAATTTGCGTAAAATTCGATTTCCTGCAGAAAAAAACTAAAAGCATTTTACCCGGAAAAAATAAAGACTGAATTTCCTATCAGCGTTACATTTGGTAACCACACACATTGCCGATCGAGCTCGCCCAAGCTCAAAGTTATAATTTTGCTTATTATATGTTCAAGCTTCCTTCAATAACCAAAAAGGGCCTCGTTACTAAGCGTTTGTGTACCGCTTCGAAAAAGGCGCTACGAAACGTGCAGTGTACCACGGGTGCAGCAAGGTGACCGTATACATATTGATCGTAACCAAATCGGCGCCGACCTGAAAGTGCCGGTTTCCATTTGAATTACGTCTTCTGTCAAATTATGGGTCCCTGCTGCGAAAAATTCTGACGTTTTCACTCTCGCCGACCGAAATGGTTCCTGAATCGGCACCCCACTGGTACCTCTTCACGCCCGCGCTCTAAAATTTGCTATTTGCTTCTCGAAACTGAGTTATGCACATTGACAAAGGGGCTGTAGATTGTTTGTCCTCTGCTGAGTTATGCCATGGTAGTATAAAAGTGGTATTCACTACCGGGGTTAATAGCCTTTCATCCATGGTCAGTACAGTTACGAGGAAGAAGCGATCGCGTCTGTGTATGTAGAGAAACACCGCATTTTGTGGTGGCGGTATTTACGCAAACCAGTGAGCTGTTGCAGTAGGCTTAAATAGATTAAAAACAATTCAATCTTTTCGCCAAGGTAAACGTACGGGTGCCTATATATACTCGCCGAAAAGGGCAATAAACACGTCGCCGGGAAAAAAGTTTCTGCCACATCGATTAGCGGAATGTGATGGCTCATAACACTGTTTCAAAACTAATTTAAATTTGGGAGTAAAAAGTGCCTGCTAACATATTTGACGCTACGAGTTTGAGTTTCGTTCAGAGTTTTGGTCTTATACAGTTTTGCCCAGGATTTTATAAATGCTTGTGCTGATTTATATGCGCGACGTTTTGGCAAAGCGAAGGTGGCCTAGTTAGAATCAGTAGTAGCTTGCTTTGTGACGAAGTAACACAAGCTCATCACAGCTGGGCCACGCGTTTAGGTTTTTAATTAATGCCAGCTTATAATAAGAGCTGTTGAAAGCTGTAAGGGATTTGTTATTAGAGAAACAGACACGTTTTTTAGCCTTCAGATCACGGGTGGCTGGACTAATGGAATAAAATTTAGAAGTCAATTTGAACTGCGTGTTTGTCCGGATTTTCGCATTCCGACTCTAATTACGATCTGGCATGCGAGCTTTCAATTCAGCGAGGTGCAGGTTGTTTAACGTTGTTAGAACGAAGAAAATAACCCTGTTTTTTCATTTAACAACGGGTATATTCAATAAAGTAACGGCCAGGTGTTTTGGAAACCTTAGGTATTGGAACGCATCCAGTCAGTTTTGTTTAATAATCAAATGTTTAAAGTCGACAGCTGCTACTGTGAAATCAAATTTTAATAAAGGCCTGACGTTCCTTTATTAAAAATACTCAAAAAAGACAGGACGTTAGGCGTGCGTTATAAAACGTAGCATAGAAAAAAATGCTGTGTTAGATAAGAGAGTTTGTAATAGCGCAGTGGTGTTTATAGAGCTTACGAGCAAACCAACCGAGTTTAAATTGCATTATGTAAGAATAGTATGCGGTATTTATGTAGTGAATATGCTATAAAATAAGCCGATGAACGACCATTTTAAAGTCGATTCTTAGGTTTATGATAGGAAACCACCATCGTGACGGTTTGACTAATTTTTCAATAGATTTATTCAAGAATTTTTTCAGCAAACAGTATGGTTTGGAATCTTAAGCAATCCGGCGAACAGATACGGGTGTGCCGGCTCAGCTGTCTGTCACTTTTTCTTTTGTCTGCTTTCTAATTTTGCTTGTTTTTCTTTGAGGAGTAAACAGCTCCGTCCAGGCCTGTTTGTTGTTCGTGCTAAAACGGAGCGAAATCTCGCGCCTTTGAAATTATCTGAACGATTGATTTTTCTTGCCACCATACGCTATAAAGAGGTGTCGATTTTAAAATTGTAAATTTCTGACTTCGATTCCGAAAGTCCAGTGCGCAGGTAACATAGTAGGATAGGGGAAGATGGGACACCTTTTCATTTTATTTTCCCGTCCCATTCGGTAGTAAACAAGGAACATTCAAAGAATTATTAAACTCCTGTAGACCGTTGTTAACTGTTTAAAACACGATCAAATTAATTGGATATTATGTGCTAAAGATGTCTCATCTCCCCCCACCCCACTATATACTGAGTGTACGTTGTTTATTATTAAAGTACGGATTTTATATATCGTATTATGTTTGCTGTGCGAATAAAACCAATTTGCTTGTTCGGCTAAAAACATTTCGTAGAATGTTTCGTCGGATTGACACCTAAAATCAATACTGCCAATCGTAACCTTGTTTCGTTCATAACAGTTATGACATTGCGAATGATTTTTGTGGAATTTCAGTTTTTGGTGGCACACAAAAAGGAATTCGACACGTGATCTCATTAGAATAGATTTTCCGCCTACAACACGCGTTATTCCGCCCACAAAAGCGAATTTCTAGCGGATTATTTATAATTGAGCTTTCCGGATTAGGAACAATTAGCAGCAAAGCCTCGAACGTTGCCGAAACAACGATAAACGGCAGGCGTCGTTGGCTCTAAGTCGCCATGATTATAATTTGGCCGGATTTAGCTCCAATCCGAACTAACTAGCGCAATCAACGGGAAATGCGAATGAATTTTGCTATCGCGCATTCGAGTGCTTTATCGTCGCTGTTCGTCTCATGACAGGGCAAACACAATCGTGATGCGTCGTCCCGTTTGTCCCTCTACGTGACATGGAGGCTTTACGGACACCTGGAACGCTATACACCTGTACAAAGTTATGGAAAGGGCAATTTCCATTATACTGTATACCCGCTATATAAAGACGGGCGGAGCCGAATTAAATTGCATTTAAGCCGCGATACTGGACAGCTATCAGTGAAGCGGCGATTCTAAACGCGCAATCGATGAGAAATAAAGGATTAAAATGTTCTGACGTTTAAGTTGCCTCAAAATTGGCATTTTGTGCGTCAGAGCCTTCTCTGTATATATTATTGCGTCTAATTCTCTCTAACGCAGTGATTTAATGTAGTTTATATGAAAATGACGTAATGAGAGACGACGTCTGCATTTGGAGAAAGTTTTACGAGAGTAACGTAATAAAAAATGTCGCCAACATTTTAATTTTTGTAATGTAATAAAAAATGACATTTAAATTTCAGATCTGATCCGGTAATGATTAAGCATGCAAAGGAAACTTAAATAGGATCAATATTTGTACCAAGTGTTTCACCGCAATGGAGTTAAACATTATGTACTCGTGGAAAAGGTGAGCTCATCTTGGCTTTTGAAAGGTATAGGGGTAAGACGGGACACCTTTAGCACATACTATCCAAATATCCTGATCGTGTTTTAAACAATTAACCACGGTATATGGGAGTCGTGATGTTGCGGATTTATAATTCTTTGAAAGTTTTTTTGTTTACTACCAAATGAGACGAAAAATAGAATGAAAAGAAGTTTGATCCTCCCCCCATCCTACTGTATAATATAGGTGTACCATCTTACCCCATCCTATATATATGTTTGTTTGTTGGGGGCGTTTGTTTTCATAAATATCAATCTTTGACGAGAATTGAAAAACGGTTGATTGGAGCTGGAGGAAGCCTGTAGTTGATTGATGTGATGGTTCACACTTTAGGGGTTTCAAAATTCCGAGAATTTTAGATTTGCAAAATATTAAGCATGAAATGCGAGCCGTGGTATGTGCAGTTTAGGGGGTGATTATGTTTGGAAGTTTTGGTGGTAATTTTTGAAATGTTAATGCAAATTGCGGCGAAGTTGTTTGTGCGATACGGCAACACGCCAAACAAATATCAAACAAACGCGCGCTCGCCCCGCCGAGTATCGCGCTAAGTCCTCTATGAAAGAGAAAAGCAGGAGCAGTTTCTTACATAAGAAGAGTAACGCACCTGCACTGGAAACCTGTAATCCTACTCGAGATGGCGAGAGATATTGAGGGTTAAAAGTAAACAAAACGCTCCGGCGAATCTCCCTTTCTTCTGCTCTCTGTCCTCTTCGCGTTTTTCTCTTTATCGTTAAAACTTTTTTGTTTCTACCGGGGAGAAGGCCGCGTGAGATCGCGAAAGCGCGGCTCGTACAAATAAAGAGACTGCTTGGAGCTATGACGCGCGAGGTAATAGCTCTCAGAGAGAACACTCCATTCAACAAGTTTTTGCAGGTGACACAGAACACTTAATTTCAGCCATTTTTCGCCAACCACGTTCCAAAGGAGCTGGCTGTCTATGCTGTGGTTTGGGACTAGTCTGCTATATTGTTCTTCAGTGCATAGATACTTAAATAGTTAACAGTAGAAGTTACGACTGTTTAAACCGAAGAACTGTCAATCAGCCAGGTAGATTAGAAATATAGAAGTGATATATGATTTCTATTGCCCTGGTATTTCATTAATATTTTGGTAAATAGGAAAGGCAAATAGTGAACGCGATGTCAGTTGTGAGGGTTTATAAACGGCGTTGTGTGGTCTTTAAATGCGGTTAGTACGTTTGAAGTACACGGCCGCCTATTAGTTATAGCTTAGAGATTTGTTGAATGACGGTTACCCGTTACCAACTCGATCCTTCTGCCCCAGGTTAATAGGGTCGTAAATTACAATTCGATGTGACGTCAAGGGACTTATCTAAGTAACAACAACGGACTGAAGTCAAATCCAGAAGGCGCCATTTTGAAACTTCAAAGGCGTTTCTTCACCTATTTCTGCCTCTCCTTTTTGCTTGGTGGTTTCCATCCCAAAGCATTATCATTGCCGGCTTCGGCGGGCGACCTGCAATCACTGGACGAAACTATTCCACCTAGTCACTGCGATTAAAATTGAGCCGTAATTTTACGCCTCAAGAGCCAGCAAGATCGAGGCTCGTTTGCCTGGCGCGGAGCTCCCGGGCGGTTATGCGACAAATCGGGCCCGGATTTGCCACAGGTTAGTTACCAAGTAGAGAACAACATGTTTCTGTAAACTGTTTACTATTGTCGTTTGCGTGACAGCGAGAATTTGTGGCTTAGAAGCGAGTTACAAAAAGGGTATGTCTAGATGTTTTCTGTAAATTTGTAAGTCGTATTCTGCTACAGGTTATTTGTGTTTGTTTTTGTTAAAGCGTGAATAGTTTATGTTTTCGTGGTTTGAATCGCCGGTAACTCTAAGGTGCGTAAACAGTTAATTTGGCAGTTGGTCAAGAATGTTACAGTTTAACAGCCTCTTCCGCCGCATGATTGTAACTTTATTAACTTCCAATTGTTGCTATTGTTTGCGTCTCGTGTCCGCTTGGCATAAAACGCTCCAATGGCAATGCTTGCGTTTGCTGCGGGAGGGGTCGTTGTAATTAAATGCCGGTTTCCTAAGACTCGTTCCAACGCGTGGACAATCTAATTCGAGGCTTGACGAAGTCAGTTGCTCGTGTCAACAAATCGCTCGCTGGGATTAACCCAACCAGGCTTGACTTATCCCCCCCAAGTGCCCGAATTTCGTTGGCCAGCGTATTAATGAAACCCAATCCCCACAAGCGATCGCGTGCACTGCTACTTCCGGGACCTTAGATAAAAGGCTTACAGTGAACTTTAGCCTTAACTACTTGAGCTTGGATGCTACACTCAGCGGCGGTTAGTCAGACGCTCAAACAAGATTGATTAAACCTCAAATGCTCCCTCGCCGGCCCAGTGATATAACAGGACCCGCGTTCACGCTGGTGTAGCTTTGGGGCAAGAGATAAAATTCTTCCCTTTCAATTTCAAGCAAGTTGTCAGCGGGTAGCTTTCGTTATTGTTGGTGTCCATTGATCAGCGAGTGCGTCGCTCTTGAATGGTTCTGGAAGTCTTTCTTAATTAGACGTGTTACAAAGTGGGACCTGTTGATAGCATTTACACTAAAACAACAAAGGCGACCGCTTTACCCCTAGTCGACCAACAACAATGACGTCGGGTAAAGTTACGAAAAGTTGGCTATTCTCAATGAATGTAGTCTCGTTGTTTGGGTAACACAAGTTCCTTCTACCTTTTAGACTTAAGAAGTATCAAGCCTAAAGTGTCCCAGACTGTCCCAAATATTCGCTACTCGTAAGTTTAATTCTTCTCTCGCTTTTCCGGCGCTCTGCGGGTATGAAATCGTTATTTTGATTCGGAATGAAAAGAAAACAAAGCTCGCCGAAAGGCGGTTTCCTGTAATAAATATTTCCAGACGACTATCTGCTGTGCCACAATATTACGAGCACGTGTCGGTTTATCAGATTATCGCCATTTAGTCAAAACGAAGTCTAAATAGTACCAAGTTATTGTTGTATAGCCCCTTAGCTTCTAGCCGCCGGCAAAGGTCCAAGTGGGAATAATGTGTACCGCAGGCTATCGGAAACGTACACATTACATAATCGCTCTGGATAGATTGAATAAAGGGCTACGGGGTGTGGGACCTCGGTGGTTGTTCAGGCGCAAATATGCACCACTGGCTCTGCCAACCTAAACGCCCTTGCTACCGAAAACGCTTGGGAACAAGCTCCAGGTGCGGGTAAGACGATCAGACCCACACAAACAGAGCGGCTGTCTCGGGGTCGAAGGATCTCCTCTACCTTGGACGGACGATGCTTCTCCGTTCTGTTTCACGGCTATCTTGTTACCGCTCAGTAATTTCCGAACGCGACACCCGACCGTGACGAATTAAGTTGGTCTTCCATGAACCAGAGTAATCACTTCAACGACCGCTGTTTTAATAAAGTTAATGACTCCGCCATGTTATGTCACTGCTGTATTGATAATCTATACCCGACAAGCAAGTACAGCACATAGCTGGCACCCCGATGCACATTCAGCCATACCCCTCATGTTTTTAAAGAAACATTTATATATTAGTAGGTGGGGTAAGATGGGACACTTTTTTGTTCTATTGTCTCGTTTCATTTGGCAGTAAACACGACTTCCCATAAACCGTTGTTAATTGTTTAAAACACGACCAGGATATTTGGATATTATGTGCTACCAAGGTGTACCGTCTTCCCCCACCCCACACTATTGAAATATATTTGAAACTTGAAATAGCACCGCGTGTAATACTCTTCTGATATGTCTTGTTTTGTGACAACTGCTAGAGTCCTGACCCTGTGAGGCCGCCGCTTCTCCCGCTGGTATTTGGAGCGGCTTGGGGTCACGGGTCACCTGTGAACAGTTCTGTTACCGAGCGCCTAATTACGTCAGAGCCCATCGTTCTCACGATACATTTCCACCACCCTTAAGTTCCTAATACATAGTATGCGACAACAACTATTTAAGTACCAAGGCCAGGCACCGTCCGCATTCTGTTATTGATATATTTACCGTCTTATTCCGGTTAAAACTGGATTAAACCCGTTCCGCATCTGCGCCCAGTTACCTAGGTATGTATCTGACGCCGCCTACTAATTTAATGCCGCGCCTTTCAATTGAATACGAAGATCATGGGGTCGTTTTATCATTTTATTCCCACTTTTCCCTCGCCCATCCGCTTAAGGATATGCGGTGTTTTTCATTGGCGTCCTATGTTTGATGTGCTTCACTTTAATTATTCTTATTTTTGGATAAACATTGCTTCCTCGGAGCCCACCTGTGCAAACATACGGCTGTTATTTGAATCCTGTAGCCCGTGATTTGGGAGCGTATTATTACCAACTATGACGGCGAAGCCCGCGCGCGCAATTAAAGTTTAATGAACATTTTCCTAGAAGTGACGACGGCTGAATAGTATTTTCGCTATCATGCCCACGCAGAAACGTGTATGATTTGTCTGGTAATACCACATTCGGTGCCGCAGGTTTTGTGTTTCGAAATAAGCCAGGCCAGGTGCGAGAGGCCTTTTGTTTGTTGTGCATGAGAGCCCTAGGTGTGAATGGCCTCGGGCAAACTGCTTCTAATTTCCTCCTTCCTTGCGACGGTCGCCGATGATGATAAACCACGGTCTTGAATTGTATAAATACCCGCGACTCGCTACGAAAACCAATTCAGGTCGTTATATTGTCACAGCTCGGTATTTTCTGTTGATCGTTCGTTATTACCGGGTCGAACATAAAGGAAACAGGGGACGTGTTACGATGCTCGTTACGGGTTCATCACTCATCCGGTCCAGGTGTTTCTATTGTTCAGTTCAAATATCGTGTTTTATCGGCAAGCACGTTCGTTCTTTGTCGGCGCGCCTATTAATATTGGATAAAGGCCTCGTTAATAATCATAGCCCTCGCCACCTGCGCCTTTGTAGCGAATGTTTGCCGTAGTTAAAGCGGCCAACAGTGTCGCAAGAACTATTTTCTGTGGCTAATCCAGCCTCATTCGAAATGACACATAAGCCAGCCAAGTGAACCGTTCATAATAAAAGTCATTTTAATTATTCGCTCCCGGCTGATCGATGCAGAGTGCGGAACAAAATAATGTGGGCGACATCCGGCGCCTTTATTTAGTGTTTTGGTTCCAGTGTTTAGCTGTTTTCAATGCTAGGCATGTTTCCGAGTTCCTACTGGCCTTATTAAGGCAACTAAGTTACACAAATACGACTCATGCCACATACCTGCGTGACTAGCCCCGTTCAGCCGTAGCAGAAGTGAGCGCAAGTCGCAATTACACTGCCAAGCCGTTGCCCGATCAAGTACTTTCGCAACCATGTACAGAAACCCCTTTATCAAAGCTTTTCGAGGGTCTTAAGTGCTGGTACTAACCGCAAGAGAAAGCACGCTTTTAAAATATGACAGATTAATGGATAATCGGGCAAAGCGTTTAACCGAAGAAACCTTGCCGGTGTGCGGTAGGTGCAGTTCGTGAAAAGCCAAAAGGGTTAAGAATCCAGCATCTCACACTAACTTGACACTCACTCCAGTAACTCGCAGTTACGTTTAGTTTCCCTTTCAAATAAAGAACTGGTTGGTGTTTGCCTACCGTTACGGTGCTGCCCATCCAGCTTGCCTAATGTACCGGCCACGATAGCTCACAGCCTAACCCCAAAGTAATCTAAGTTACCAAACTTTTCCGCCTAAGTTGTAACAGAAGTCGGCGCACATTTTAACACGGAGATTTTGTGTTCATTAGACACAGACACACGAACACCTGTTCGTTACTTGATATCTCCCTAAAACTAAAAGCAACCTTTAAACCTATGCTGCTAATGGTAACCTACTTGGTTTACAAATCCGCCTTTTTTTTGTTCACAGACCCATCCCTGCAGTGACCCGTACCGCTGACCCAGTCATCGAGAAGCTTACCCCCCACATCGGCCCCCAGCCCCCTATTTTACCCCAGTATCTACTGGACCGGTCTAAATGGACGGTGATGGGGAAAAGGTTGTTTTGTAGGATCCGGAAGACCTCTGTTGTCTTCCCTGGACCTTCGACCGCCTTCTACCTCCTCGTGTTTGCACTTCTTGTTACTTCAGGTAAGCCTTTCAGTAGTACTTGCAGAAAAACATGAAACTTAATACCACCACCGTCTTATCTCGCCCATCGCGTGCTTTGCTCTTGACATTCGCTTGTACCCATCACCACCGTGAATAAGCGAAAGCCATTGCCGTACTCTGTTATTATGTATACCTTCTCCGTGTTAAATTTAAGCCGTAGTTAGCTAATGCTGTGTGCTCGGTTGATGCCAAACGCCTAAGTGGATTACACCAACAAGAAAACGAATTTTAAAATGGGCTTTGGTTCCTAAAGTGTGCAAACAATAATCATTCGTTCAATTACGTTACGTTTCCCATTTGCACACGTTTTAAGTTATGTTAACCTAATAGCTTTAACCGCTAAGTTCTGTCACGCACGGTGTACGCTCATAATGAGATGCTGCGCTGATGAAGACGCCGCTGTCTGGGTGCTTTTGGCAACGCATTAATACCTGGAAACACAATCTTGTAACGTCACGCTAAACATGGGTTTGACTGTTATTTTTACCCCGGCGAGGCGCGCAGAAGCCGTGTTAAGGGTACTGGGTGCGATCAATGGAATAGTTTATTCGATCCAAACGTGCTAACACAGCCCTGATAAGGCTTGCGCTCTGTCATCAGTGATGTTTGTTGCTTCATAATGGAGGGGTTGCGAATTTCAGCTGGAACCCAAACTAGAGTTGGATCTGCAGCCAAAAACATATCATTAAAGTCTGGCGGTAGCTACGCCGGTAAGAGCCACTCAAAAGTGTCACGTTTAACTGCTGTAACATTCCGAGCAAGTTCGTCCAATATTAAAACGTCCTAAAATAGCAGTCGCGTTGCGAACCTGTTAGCAGAAAAATCTGATTTACGACTATCCCCATTTTGCGCTGAAGTAGGTTAAACTGCTTACGTAAGCCGAAGACTCGAGGGTTTGGCGAGTTTTTACGGTCCCATAATATTTGTCTTGCGCTCTGATTGTTCATGTCCTCTCGTCTATCGCTGACCAGCCCTGTGTCCACACACTAACGTGCTGTAGGAGAACCCGCAGGCACGTAATCTTGAGGCATAAAACAACTTCCTGTCAACGAGGCCGAACTGACAGATTTTTATTAAATTTACTGCGCTGTTTAATTTGTGACCAGTCTTGTTTTCCCAGATGAGCTAAAGCTATATCTTTATTTACAGTTCTCTCCGACTCCCGCTGCAGTTTCACTAAGTGTGTTAAAACCTATGAGCGGGCGGACCGAAGGATCCGGCGTATGGACGATAGAACCCCAACAAAACTCGCCGAACAAACTCGGCAACGGTGCAGAGCACTGAGAAAGTACCGCCGGTGCATAGACAAGAACCATTTGCCTTGCAGAGGGAACTTGTTCTTTCATTCAGTCGAACACATAAACTCAAGACAGCTTGAGGAATACAGCTGCACGAACTCTAAGACCAAAAACCCGCCCCGAACCACTGCAACCCCAAGGACAAAGCCTCCACCACAAAACACCACTACCATGCCACCGAAACGACATTTTCCAGAAGACGAGGCAGCAGTGGAAGGTGACACTTGTACCTATACAGGAAAATCGGCCTTCCGACATTGTGGTATGTTCGGTGATCCACACTTGCGGACATTCCACGACGAATTTTTTACCTGCAATGTTGTAAAAGCGTGGCCGCTTATAGACAACGATTACCTCGTAGTCATGGCAACCAACATCCCTGTCACCAATGGTAGCGCCGTCACAGCAACCACCAAGGTAAGATAAAGTTGCAATAACCGGTATGGTATTTAATATTTATTTATGTATGCCCCCTTAGACTCGTTGTTTTAATTCGCGAGCCAAGGTCCCTTAAGTATTAGCACGCCAGTACAAGCTAATAGGCGCATGGAGTCACCATAAACGCGCTCTCGCATATATAACGCAAGGTCTATTTGAACACGAAGAGCAATGCGTGCTCGAACGATGTTATCGTATCATTCGATCTATTTGAACAGAGTGCTCGGACGAACGCACTAATCTTATTCGCGAAAGCATTTGCCGTCCTTGTCAGACCCACAACGCTGTTGGAATACGAATGTCAGATCGTAATATCAAGTTAAATATTAACCGAAATTCTTAGCGGGCGCGGGCGCGGGCTCCGTTTTACTGCCCCATGATGCGATGTTTTCCGTTTAATTAAGAATCCATCCACAACGATTTACTGCCTGTGGTTTAGTATAAAGTAGGGCGGAAACTGTTTTGAGACCAATAAACGTTACCCGCAGCTATAAACCCATTAAAAATTCGATTAAATTTTTATGCTAAATTTTATGTTTGTAAAATTTGTATAAAAAAGACATTACTTATACATAACCAATAGAAATCCTGTGTTTAAAAAAACAAATTTGAAATTCTTGTATAAAAAGATATGCCACTGTAGACGTAAATCTATTCCTAATGTGAAGATTTTTGTACAGCGCTTATAACTCTACCCAGTGTGCTGGTATATAAGCAAGTTAGCATGTTACTCATTACGCCAACTCAGTTGACGCTGCTTACTTGTCTATGTCGCTTATATTATTATTTAATATCGGAGTCGTTTCCCCTGTGGCTGTGCGAGTTGGCGCTGGTCGACATTGCTTTTGGAATATTAAAGTGCTCATCTTTATTTGAAGTTAGTTAAAGGCGCGAAACTGACGGGCATGCTTTCCCATGGGATTCCGACCACCACAGATTATAGAGAATCAACTTGACATTGATTTGCGTCAACTTAGCGTCTGGGGTGTTATCACTTCGACCAGTGCCGCCATTACTGGCTCTTTTGGGCTTCAACCTATTAGCGTTTATTTTACCCAAACTATAATTAAATCCAACCTCGAAGCGGTAAAATCCTATGTTCTGTTGAAACAGATGTCGCTTTTTTGACTTCAAGTAAGATGCTACTGGGCGTTCAGTTGTTGATAGAAGTATATGGAAATGTGTAATTTCGCTGCTTTGCTAAGTTTGAATCCGTATCCGTGTGAAACTGTAACTGTAAACACATCCAGCTGTTTTAATTGCCGTCTCAAATATCAGCGTACGTGTGATTTCTCTGCACTTGTCGCATTACAAAGTGGTTCGGTCGCTATAAACAATGGCGCAACAATCACACTTCGAAGTCGAAAAAGTTCTCGAGCATTCACGGGAAAGAACGTCACACGCACCGAGTAGCCCGACAGCTGTATTGAAATAAAACTCTTCACACCCGAAAATGTGGAGCACCACTTCACTACAACGCTCAAGCTATGAGAGGCCTATTGTGGTTACAGGGGCCGCTACTATTTCACCAGGTTGGGTGCGATTTTTGCACATCAGGCGTGTGATTAACCACGAAAGCGTCATTCGTCATTGCGACTCCTGAGTACCAATTTCAGCCCGATCGCAGCGTTTAAGTATTGCAAACATTCCAATCTTATTGCTCGTAACGGAAAATGAGTTAAAAAGTCGAATTTCGTTCCGGTATCGGACCAGGTCATTGCTTCCATAAGAGACCAACACCTGGTGTACGAATCAGATAGCGTTGATTCTCGCGCCGGAGCCCAAAACGTTCCGGCGCCAGTCTCAGTAAAGCGCAACCGTTTGAGTTATTTTGTTGTCAAATTCAAATACCCCGAGTTCGGAGCTCCAATTTTCGGATTTCGTAACGTAGTTTTACCTTTTCATGGATCACAATTGCGAGGCGAGCCTAACAGACGTTCAAACTAAACACATAACAAGTGGGGAGACCCGATTTCCGCAACGCCAGCTCTTTGTTTCGTCCAAAACTGTTGAGTCGCTCGATTAATCCCACTACACAGCGCCACTTCACCGCCACGTATTCCAACATTGGCCCGCTTCGGGACTCGCTTCGTTTTTTTGTTTAATTTTCTCACCCGGCCATCCGTGACCGAAAGAAATTCGTGGCTTTCAAATAAGCAGTAAGGCGAAGAATTGGTAACGCCACACCAAACCAGTTGTATCAACCGAGCTTTTAAACCTTTAAAAAATAGACTGAAAAAAAACCTTTCAAAAAAATGAAAACGTAGTTTTCTAATTTTAGACTCATTTTTTTTCTTTTTTAACGTTCTGTGTTTTTACAGATCACCGTTCTTATAAAAGCATCGAGTCCATGCACCGAACAGAAGTTCTACCTTGCCAATAACTCAAAGTTGTCGCCTTCTTTTACCGACGGCACAATCAGTAGCGGAAGCGTCTCAGTGGACGAGGTCATCCCTGGCCGGCATGTCGAAATCCAAGTTCGTTTCATCGGAACCACAATCATCATTCGAAAGGTCGGGAGCTTCCTCACATTCGCTATACGGATGCCGCACGAATTCATAGAAGGCCTTGATCCATCACGACAACTATGTGTTCAAGGCTGCCCATCTCGGCATCGTATTGATCTCAAAGCGAGCAATAAAGGCCACGGAAACACGCTCCTTCCAGGCACGAAAGGCTCAACGCGAAACGCCGCTATTCCACCTGTCCCAAAAGCGGAACAAAAGAAAATATTCACGGAAGAAGAGGCTCGACAAAAATGCCAACAGATAATGTTGGCTGAAACTAGCCCTATAGATGAAGTGGGCAACAAAGATGGTCAAACCGACTCAGATGAAGTAAACCAGCTCTCGCATGCGCAGTCTTCAGCTGCTTTCTCTTCTCTTGTTCCTTCAGAGGACCAGGGACATCATCAAATCAACGGAAAGCAAGTCCCAACCGTACAGCAACTCATAATTTCATTGGATGGAACGAATAGTGAACCGAAGCGACGAAAGAAACCCGGGGCAAGAAATCGTCGGCTCGGTCGCGGCAAACACCATCACAGAAACAGAAATCGAAAACATCGGAAGTCGAAAAGAGGTGTAAGCGACGTTCCTCCGTGCCTGGAGGACCAGGACGTCGGCACTTCAAACTTTTATTTCGATTCGTGCGTTTTTGATCTCCTGACGACAGGCGATGTCAATTTTACGTTATCCGCAAGAGCGGCTTTAGAAGACGTTCGGAGGACACATACACTCCGTGACAGTGCTCCGGGAGCATCTTTAGTGGTCATTAGGACCTGGGAGCCATTTGAGTCAAAAGCTCGAAGCAGAGGTTGCACTACAGTGGCGCCGGTTGTGGAAGAGAACCCTACTAGTAGTAGTAGGCGTAGTCAAGCCAACAGCTTCGTGATTCTGCTTTGTGCAGTACTGACTTGTGTTTTCATAAACGGCTGGAGTTCTTGCAACGACTCTGTTAAGAAAACACATACAAACGTTCGTTGCGTAACTAAAGGCCAAATGAGCCCCCTTTTAAATTATGAAGACTTTTTCAGCACTACTCCATTAAACTGCATAAAATCGTAGCACCCGGCGTTTTATATTTTTGTTTTTGTTTTACTTTTTCACCTCAATTGCAATACTTTACTTCTCGAAATCGATGTTTTTCGTTTCGTCAATGTTCGTTCTGTTGCTGCTACCCTGCTTAGCTTAAAGCAGATGCGCGGCTCTCGTTGAACGTAATTCTATGCCAGTGAAAGGTGTAATTCGTCGTGAAGCGTATATTTTCTGATAACGCGGTTTATCTGCCGCGCCAATTCGCCCAGTCTTCAAATGCATGGCCTTTGAAAACATAGACGCACCCTCGATCGCCTCTTCGTTCCGAAAGACCGCCCCCTTTCATCATGAAATTCAAGTTAATACAGCTGATACAGTAACTGGATCGCATATCCAGCTTACCTACAAAAACAGCATCTCTTGAACTCAGAAGGTGCTTTATCTTTTTCTTTTTTACTTTTCTTTGTTTTTTTTTGTTTGTTCCTACTCGTTACGTCAAAACAATAAAGTATACGTTCCAATCCAACGGTTTTGTTCGTTAGTTTACGGTAAACAAATGTAACACTTTCGGAAATTTAAAATCTTAACGACAGTAGACCCTTTGTTTTATGGTTGTAAACGATACTTTACCTGTTACATCATAGAGCCGTTTGTGTTTCCGGAGCTGCATAACCCGTATGCAGTAGAAGACTGGTTTTGTGTATGAGTCAACTCGACTGTGGGCTACCCGTGCACGGCAAATAAGTCCACATCAAAAGTTCAACGTACGTTTTTACATAGGCAGCGTATGATAAGCAGACATTTCTGCTATCCGTGACAAGCGCGGGCGACCGGGAGTCTAGGTAAACGCAATTATCATGTGCTCCTTGCGCACAAACACTGCTCAGAAGCAAGGCTCTCTTTTTAAAAAGGGGCAATCTACTCCGATGAGGAGGTGATATGCCTTAAAAGCTGCAGCGTCTCATTCTCCCCGTTCCGGGTTGCGGGGCTATTTACCCTGGCTTTATATTCGGAAATTAACCTGTGTTTACAAGGACAAGGAATGCAAGAAGTTCCATTGTGTAATATACTGGGTGGGGATGACTTGGCCGGATTCAAGCAGAATTTAATTAAACTGCCATAAAATGATAACTACCTCACGGCGCAGTGGTGCGGTTAAAGAATTTTGGCGTCGATTTGTTTGCGGTCGATTCGATAACTATTAAAGGATGCTATTAAAACTAACTGTTATCGTGTATTGAGTAATTAGAGTTGAAGTACCCCGTGCCACATAGTACCGGTTGTAGGAACATTGATACATGTTAGTGAATGTATGAGTATAGTTAGATCATGGTGGGCGAAGTAAAAGGCCTGGCTTTAACACACTTACCCGTAAAGAGAACTCCTTTTCGTATTAAAGTGCCTGCGGCGTCGGGACGTTTGATCAAAATGACGCCATTTAGACCTCGTGTAGAAACACCGTGGAATTCTACCTTAATGATGTTCACAACACGACAGATTACGGCTTCTTCAGCCTTATGCCCATGCTTCGCAAGGTGCGTGCGCGACGAAGCGTAAACGCGTACAGGTGCGAGTACTTGGCCGAGTTCAAGACGCTGTTTATTTGCGCAACAAGCCTGAGTTATGACGCTAAGACCTTATGCGTCTTTCTCTCTCTAAACTGCGGCTATCGCCTCTAATCTCATCCGTTCGTTTGCCTGACCACGCGACGCTAGTGTTAGAACTGGATGTTTAACCCAAAACAGGATGATAAGCAACGGACAAAACCGCGTTTCTATTCCCATAAGTAGGCGATGTGAACTTTGTGTGATGTCCCTACTAAGATGCGGAACTAATCGTATCTTGACAGGGCGGGTGTTAAAACCCGAAATCGATTTGGGTTATCCAAATTTTGTGGCCACGAACCAAGCAGTCAGTTAAAACTTTTTATATTACCATAATGTTAGGTTCCGTTCGGGAGTTTATAGTTGGACGTTTCTTTTGGACGCAATGGGAATCATGAATTTCCAGTTTTAAGAACTTTCAATTTTCTCTTTGCGAATATTTCTAAGAAACCTCGAGATTACTCACCTCCTAACTCTTTGTCCCCACCTCCCGGATGCTAATTTAATATCGATGAGAGCAAAAACAACAGCAATATAGTTAACCTTTTTATTTGCTTATAAAGTTCAGAGTGTGTATGCAGTAGTCTGAATTTTCACAGGAGTTAAGAATTCTTTAAAAAAAAACGTTCAAACATTAACTTTTAACTGTATCCTTTCCACGCCCCCATTTTCATTTATTAGGGGAGCAATAAACATTTATCAAAAATCTTCGTTTGTATTTCGTGTTTCAGTATTGTGGTGTAAGTATAAGGTTTAATAAGTTACTGGAAAATTTTAGAATATTGCAGCTTCGAGAATGTTAAATATTGACATGGTTATTAACGATTTCGCTGTTAGTGGTCAGCGACATCGGACATAAATGTCAATATTTATTTCGTGAGAAATGTTTGGCCCCCAATGTTTCGAAACCAAGATTCTAGATTGCTTTTAAAGTAAATGCATTTTACATTAATATTTCGTTTTTAAAAATGCAATATTTCTGTATTAGTTAGAAATTCCTTTAAAAATGTGATAAGAATCTTGAAAACTGCTACACCATGAGTTGCTGTTCTTGTTTTTCTGCTCTAAGGCCACAATATAAAAGATTAGTTGACAGTATTTACCCTGCCAACCCTGAAGATGGGTTGGTTCGGAGCGAGATGGAAAAATTAACTTACTATGCCGCGTCTGCACCGGAAAAACTTGATCGAATTGGAGATTATTTGGCACGAAGGCTCACAAGAGATATGGCAAGGAAAAGAGAAATGCCTGTCGTGATCGCCATGGAAGCTTTAAACCAGTTACTGCTAGCTTGTCATGCGCAGCAGATTAATCTGTTTGTTGAGAGCTTTTTAAAAATGGTGGCTACGCTGCTGGAGTCTGACAACCCTGAGTTTCTGACTCTTGGCACGAATTCGTTTGAGAAGTTTTCTGAAATTAAAGAGGACACGGCTTCATATCATCGAAGGTATGATTTCTTTGTTTCAAAGTTTAGCTCAATGTGTCACAGTCAGCAGAAGAACAGCGCAATACGACAGAAAGTGCAGCTGCATGGTGTCAGAGGTTTAAGAGGGGTTATACGAAAAACTGTAACAGACGAACTACAAGTTAATATATGGGAAAAGCAGCATATGGATAAGATAATTCCATCACTGTTGTACAGCATGCAAGATGACCCTGATTCGAGTTTGACTGAGGAGGCATCACCGGGAAATAATAAAAATAATGTGAATCATTCAGCTTTGGCAGAAGAAGCACTGAGGGAGCTTTTTTCTCGCGCAACATTCGCAAATGTGTCTGCAGCTCTTGTACCTGCACTATCACATATGGATAACCATAGTTTATGGGGCCCGAAAAATGGTTTCGCAATCAAGTGTTTTAAAGTTATAATGTATTCTATACAAGCACAATACAGTCATGTTGTTGTTAAAATGCTTCTTGATCATTTGGATGAAAACACAAAAGAAGATGATGATATTAAAGCAAGCATGTTACAAGTTCTTTGTATAATAGTTCCTATACCTTCTTCTGCTGCTATAGGGCCTTCAGTTTTGGATGTATTTAATCGCATATCAAAACACCTGCATTTGTGTGCGGACAGCAAACCACACAGCAAATTTGAGGAGGCTCTTATTGAAACAACAGGTGTTCTTGCTGCCGTGGTGCCAGATTACCAAAAACTAGAAACCATGACATTTTATGTGAACCGTGCGAATGAGGTTCTTCATAACAGCGAAGACCTGAATGAAACGGATGTAGAACAAAACTTTGCTCATTTGCTTCTGCTGTGTTTGGTACAAATAGCAAAAACTTATCACTGCAGCAACATTTCAAATTTAACAGTAACACTGTTGGAGCCGCTGTTAAAAGTTGCATTTTCTGCCCAACCAGGCGATCGCCTACTTGCTCAAAGTTTGTTAGCTTCGTTGCTTGATAAGAATAAAAATTATGGAAAACTTAAGTTGGTTTCACATCAGCGAGAAGTTGAATCTCTTAAACTGATAACATCAACTGCTGGCAAATATGATGGTGATTTTCTAGAGCGCAGGTTGCCTAGTATCTACAATTGGTTGTACAGTAGCTACACCCTTGAAACAAACACCATTGCCAACTTCACTTCATTATACAAATGTGCGGCAGTGCTTTGCCTCTCTATAGTTTCCCATGATGTGATTATGGATGTGACACGAATCATGCTTGCTGTACAATCTGTAGCTGTTGATTCAATTAGCAACTCTGGCATGACTCACTTTTCATGCGGCGTGCTTGCTTCTACAAGCTGTTGTTTATTGATTCTTGCGCACGTATCAGCTGTTCCTGAGTTCCAGCATTATGTGAATCAGGTCATTCACGCCCGAGAAAAATTTGCCCTTCAGTTTTTGCCTAAAAACGCACTCGATAGCCATGTTAACCACAAACCACAGAAGCTATCACCAGAAAATGCAGAGAAGGTTTATTTCAACAGCTCAGAGATATACAATGCTCTTAAAGGAAGAAGTGGATACAATATCGAGAAATTAACCAGGCCTTTTCAGGCAAACTTACAAATGGATACTCTCAGCTCAGATGCTCAACGTTCAATAGATGTTGAATCAATCAACATTGAATTCTCAGTTGATAAACAGCAGTCAGTAGTCATGGAAGATGGAACAATGTCAGCGGAAAACATAACATATGAATATCTGAAGCAAGTCTTTTATAAGCCACCCATGAGTAAAGAAGGGCGTCTAGCTAAGCAGAAAAAGCTTGCCGACCATATTAGAAGCGCTCCGTTTGAACAATTACTGTCGGAAATGCAACCTGACCCTGTAGATTCAACGCAGAAACTTGTAAGTCAGTTATTAGAGGACGAGGATCTGTATGTACAAGACTATGATCTTGAATCTATGGAATATCCGTCAATTTACGCTTATTAAGTTATTTCTTTAATTTTAAATTTGACAGTGCAATTTTCTGCAGCATATACAGTATATTTGGGTGGGATAAGATTGGGCATTTTATTATTCTATTTTTTTATTCCATTTGGTAATACACAAAGCACACTCAAAGAATTATAAAACTGTATCGTTACGACTCCCATAGACTGTTGTTAATTGTTTAAAACACAATCAGGATACTTGGATTAAGGTGTCCGGCTTTCCCCACCGTACTATATAGATAAAAGTGAAATATGTTATTTTAATGTTTGTCACAAATTATATTGGTACTTACTGGTTCCTGCTACATATGAATCATGCTATGATTTGTGCTTTTAATGTTTTCTATTTATTTGTAAATTTATGTCAAGTGAAATAATATTCCTATGTTTTTTAATGTTAAAATGACATCATAGGCGAAATGTGTTGTTATTCCAACTTTTGAAACAGGGGTGACATTGTATGTTTTAGCATCAAGTAGCTTTAACCTTGTTAGTTGTCTATAAAAAAACAAGCAGAGCGAAGTTATTACATTCACCACATTAATCAATGAAGTTCCCCATGTTGAATGACCATACGTGTAGCTGCATTTTAACAATTGCACACCAGATTTTGTTAAAAATTTAAATAACGTGGCGCCTGTGAATGCCATCATGTTGTAAAAATGTTTTTGTGTGACCGGAATTAAAGCATTTAGCGGTAAATTGCTCATTCATACACCTTATGCTCTCATAAACACCCACTCTTAGCTGTCAACAAATTGTGCTTAATTACTTAGATACTCTGACAATTTTTCTCTAATATTGTGATTATGTAATGCATTTTGACAGATACAGTACCACAGTAGTTATATATATTATGTGTGTTTATATTTATTGATATTTTTGTTTTCCAGATCCAAATATTTAGAAAAAACTGTGATATACCATACTGTATAATGTGACTTAGTGGCTTGATAAGCCTATAATGTTGAGAATAACAGAATGTGGCGATCAAACAAATGGAAATCCTCCAAATACAGCTGACTAATAGTGATCTCATGTGATGATTGACCTAATTAAAATCTTTTTACTTACACTTTTATATTTGTTTTGCATTTAAAATGTGCTATAATAATAGTAGAACAGTTCTTGGTATATCTTTTTATCTATAGATAGAATAATCGGTGTCTCTGTACTGTCTGTAACACACCACCTTTTTTTAGTGGTACTGGCAATGCAACATTATTTCTTGGTAATTGATTATTAAAAGGTTAACTATTTAGTTAGCTAACCTGTACTAAGAACATATTGTGTATTTTTACCTCTTTTCTTCTTAAAAGTACCTTGTTTTAAGTGAAAAAAACAGTTTAATTTATATTGTAAAAACTGTTAATTAAATAATACCTAAAGTTGTAATTAAAAAAAATTCTTGTTTTAAACGAAAGAAACAATTTAAGTTATATTGTTGTAACGTGGTAATTAAATAATAGCAAAGAGTTTATAAATTTTTATTACAAAGTTAAGTTTCTTTACAGGTATTACCTATCAACAAATATGCATAGCAACACTGATTGGGATTCTGTTACTTACTTGCGGAAGCCAAAACCCAAACCCGGGGCGGCAAAATCAAACCAGGCGGTGAATGCTGCCATGAGAAAAGGGGAAGATGTAGAAACGAGACAAAAATTTGCGGCTGGAACGAACAAAAAAGCGGCTACGAGCAAAAACACTGCAAAGCTAGACCGAGAAACGGAAGAACTTCATCACGAAACAGTGTCTCTTTCTGTTGGTCGCTTGATCCAAAAGGGACGCCAACAAAAGGGCCTCACGCAGAAGGAGCTAGCGACGAAGATAAATGAAAAGCCGCAGATTATCAATGAATATGAGTCAGGCAAAGCAATTCCAAACAACCAAATCTTGGGGAAAATTGAGCGGGCGATCGGTATAAAACTTCGTGGCAAAGATAAAGGGCTGCCCCTGCAGGCTCCTGGTAAAAAGTAGTTCAACTGGAATTTTAAAGCATGTGTTATGAAGTACAGTCACCAGAACAGAGAGAGATATCAATTAAAAACCAGTTTTTAAGTTCTTAATCGCAATTGTACCAAAATGCCAAATCCTAACTAACTTTCCAGTTGCATTTGCTCTAACTAAGCTTGCTGTTAAAGTGTTTCTGCTTTTCAATAATTCATTGTTGTAACATAAGGGGTGCCTTTAAGTTTGTTTTGTAGCAAGTACTTGTGTGTTGTGTTTAAGGGTTTGTGTTCATTCATGCTAGCTGCTAGAGAACAACCTATTTCAGGAATATGCAACAAAATGTCAGTTAAAATGCAAATAATGCTATCTAGTGAATAATGTATTTACTGTGAGTTATTTAAGTTGCAAGTCTTATCATTTTCGTACAACTAAAAAATCATAAACTCCCGAATTTTTATTTGGTGGGAAACTTATAAATTTGTACCAATGGTCAAGTCATACACATATGTGTGTTTATTATATAATATGTTCTATTGTAGCTGCATATTGATTGTAATATTGATTTGCGCATTTAAAAAGCCAACTAATAAGGATTTATTTGTGTTCATTACCCATCCAATATAGTAATGTAAATTTTACAAGGTAATACTAGTACTACACCAGAATCAAAACTACCAATGCTATTTTGCTGTGCTCACATCATAACATGACACTATGCTGTATATAACATCCCAGTTTCTGTTTCAGGAGCGAGGATTTTTCTAAGTTAATGTTTATTGTGTCTTTGGGTCGGTAGATTTGTTTCACTCTACAATCATGTCTGTGTCTCCTGATGTGGTCCCAACCATGGAACCAGTGAATAAACCGTATACTGAAACTGTTCCTTCAATTGTAAGTATTAATAATACAATATAATCAGAAACCAGATATATATATATAATATACCGTCTTTCCGCACGCTTTTGTTTCCACTAACAGTTTAACTTAAAAACATTAAAACCATAAGCTCCATGCATGTTTTTTTATATGTGTTGCTATTAATCTACATGCGTGTTTTATATATTATTATTCTTGTATCAGCCAATAGTTATTAGCTATGTGTTGTTATTAAACCTAAATCATAAGCTACAATGCAGATATATTTAATTTGTTTGCGACAGATATGACACGGCTGAGGTAATAGCCTAATTAAAACACTGTTATGGGCTTTTGCACTATAAATAGATATCTCAGTCTTAATATATATATGTGTGTGTGTGTGTGTGTTTGCTTGTAACTTAACACATCTTAACACATCTAACACATCTTGTAACTTAACACCCGAAAGGCCATAAATGTAAAGCTATAGTTATTAATTTAAGTTTAAACATATTTTACATATAAGGTTTAAAATAATGGGCCAATCCTGGGTTTAATCCCAGGACCCATAGCATGCCACATTGCGGGACCTCACCCACATAGAATAGAATCTTCAGGCAATTGGACTAACTAACCATCTGACTTTACTGACTACATTGTATTACAGTCAGTCGAACAACAACAGGAACAAATATTGAAAGCAAAATATGGAAATCTTGCCAAGAAAGGAGGCTCGAGTTTGTTGCAGAAGAGATTGGCTCAGAAGGGTGGGGTAAGTGGGTTTCTATGTATGTGGCTAGTAGGCATATTCATACTGTAGTTCGGCTCTTATGCATGTGTTTTTCTAAACCTTATGCTTTGCTCTATATGCAGTAGTGTGGCCCAGGGTTTCAGGTATTTTTTTTAAAGATAAAAACTGATTTTTATTCTGGATGCACCATTGAATATATTATATGGGAGTTCTGGACCTGATGCTTGGCTTTATGTTTTACAAGACAGCTCATTAGGGTTTAAGCATGTTTTAGTAGCGGTATAGGATTTATTTTCAGAGACCAATGTAGGTATTAAATAAAACTTTGCCACATAAACCAATTATATATTTGCATGTTTGATTCCCCATAAGAAAGCCACTTTTCTTGTTTGAACCTGTTGAAAAGTTGGTGTATAATAAACTGCTTAGAACTATCTCAGGCAACATTGTTCTTGTATACAAATTAAAAATTTGTCCCGTGCACGCCAATTTATTAAACAGAACCAAATCTGTTCTAAATTAAGTAGGATTTCCTAATATGACATGTGGCTTGGAAATGTAAGTGCTTTGCACATCGATTTTTAATGATAGTACGCGCGCACAGGAAAAAACACTTGCACACGCGCAAGGGAAAAAAGGCTTTTATGCGCGAGATCCCTGTCATGTTTCGCGTAGAGCTGAGACTTTAACTAATTGCGTTCTAATTTAATACTGTGTATAGCTTTGCAAAACTGTACGCCAATGCATGTATGTATGGTGGGTTAATCAATTAAAAATGCATGTCGCATACCTCACAATACAATGTTTACAAGTCTGTCCCTTAAAGCTTCTTCAAACCACAGAACAAATACTTTGACTCTGGTGACTACAACATGGCCCGTGCTAAAGTTGGAGGGAAGCAGAAAATCCCCATCGAAGTCAAAAAAGAGGTCACTGGCGACCACATGCCCACACCGGATGAACTTCCAAGAGTAAGGAAAGCCTCACAGAGCAGCCTGGTTATTCCTCAGCTGAACTGAACTCATCTTTGATTGTATTTTCTACACATCCAACAGCAGCACTGGCTTAATTGCTTTTACCCTTACAATATTAATAGATATTCTGTTACTTCTGCTACCAGGCATAATGTAAATAATCTTTTAGCGGCTCTTTATTTCAAATGAACAGCTAAAAGATTATTCTTACATAGAGTTTAGTGCGGCAAATTCGTTGTTCTTACTTTTCAGTGTTTCTGTATTGCCCGAAAATGTTCCTGATGAGTCTGCAGGCCACAAATAACCTTCCTTTAACTCTCTGCGATTTTCGGAATAATTTTTCTATGTCGTTGACAATCTAGCTTTACCCATTAAAAAACTATAGAAATGTTACTTTGCTGTAAAAAGAATTTTAACCTCTTTTTTTAGGACGCTGCGTATAGATCAATTTCTATTTATTTTAATTCTGGTTTTTTTCTTAATGTTCTAAACTGTATAAGAAGAAAGTGAGGCTAAGAATTGTGTTGCAAATTTTTAACTGTTCTGTGAATTTTCTTGACCAGCAAAACACAAACCAGATTTTCTATACGTGTTTGTAGATATGGAAACCTCACTTTCAGGAAAGTCATCCTTGCCTACAGCCTTCTGCCATTCGTTGTCCGTCCATAGTTTCAATGCTATCATTTGTACATAACACCAATAAATGTTTTTACCACTAAAAATGTTGCTGAAACTTTTTTTGTGTGGATCTGGGTATTTAAATAATTAAATATAAACAATTTAAGATACACTCTTACAGTTACGGTCATATGCTGGACCGTGGCATAATGTTTAGTGCGTCGCCTCCAATCCCGAGGTAATAAGCCCATCTGTGTTATAACCAGTGGTTATCCGGCCACGCGAGGATAAATTAATTTTAATTCATTCATTCTTAGAAAAAAATCTGCAAACGTGTTTAATACTCATTTTGAACCCAAAACAAGTTTTCATAATACTTTTTTAAATTTTGATTTATCTCTTCGAAAACGATAGTGAAGATCATGGTATTTAAACAACAGCAAAACCACAGTTGTTAAAACACGCTATAGATAAAACGTGTGGAAAGGAGTAAAAAAGCGTAGCTGCTTAACCGAACTTTGTAATAAAACGTGCACGCAAAAGTGAATAATATATAAAAACAGCATTTTAATGACAGAGTCGCCCAATGAATACAAATAATAATGGCAAAGATATCACTCTACAATTTCGCAGCTATTTTGAAACGAATTCCGTTTGAAAAGTTGAAAGTTTTGGAAATCGCCCACGACGAGTTAACGTTATTTGGTCGGACCTTGTAATAGGGGCACTGTATGCGCTACGAGTATTTTTACGCCCTGAAAATGCCGGTATTTCTCTGAGCGCTGTGTTGTTGCTACGATTAGTCTTATTATCTCTGGAGGGAATCCCTCGCTGCGTTCTTTGGGAAGTGACACATCTACTCCGGAGGCCTCCGTTTATAAACGAGCACGGTAGTATAAGACTTGTAGATTGGTTTCGAAATGTTTCACGTTGGGTTCTATTTGATGTAGCAACGAGCTCCATTAAAGCAGATTTATACATCTGCCACGTCTCAGTGGCTTCCAAGGCCGCTCTTGCTTCTGTTACCGTTGGGAAGTCGTGGTTCTGTAACGTTATATACATATAATACAGTGTTGAACATTTTACGAGCACAGATATATAGTAGGATGGGAAAAGATGGGACACCTTTTCATTCTATTTGGTCTTCCAAATTGTTAGTAAACAAAAAACATTCAAAGAATTATAAAACCGTATCCCCACGACTCACATAGGCCGTTGTTAATTGTTTAAAACACGATAATGAAACATGGGACATAATGTGTGTACCATCTTAAACTTACCATTGCGTTAAGTTGAATAAGCAAACTAGCTGGTGCGTGACGTAGAAAGAAACTTCGTTTTATCCTGATGACGTCGGCACCTCTGCTTAGCAACGCTATTCGAGTGACGTCATCGTTGTTGCCGATCAAATCGTCAAGACCCTTCAAGAAACACACATCTTAGCTTTCGTTTTATGTCAACATTAGAGTGCACTAATTAGAAGGCGTAGTACAGTGGTTAGCACGGCTGCCTCTAATCCAGAGGCTGTGGGGTCCATCTGTGTTATAACTACTATGGCCACTACCGTGTTATATCGACAATTTAATGTGCTATAATTTGACGAGTTCGAGAAATTAACACCCAGGAGGATTATTTTACTTCAGTTTCAAACTTACATATACGTCGCCGACTTTTAACCTTCCCAGTTCTAAATGGGCACGTCGGTAAGTGGCTGGAGCGGTGCGTGGCGCAGGTCCAGGAGGTTGTTTCATTCTTCGATTGTGAAAGAATTGGCTTCCAGCGGTCACATCGGGAAAAGTGACCGAATTCGATATAATATTATTTTTATTTCCAGTTTTTGAGCTTTGTGTTTTTGAGTGCGAGTCTCCGTTTGGCAATTTCTCTATATCTTTGTGCGTTTCCCCTTTTGCTAAGCTCTCAGTTGATCTGCTCAGTCGCTGCTAAAATCATTTGAAATCGCTAAGTTTTGGTTCATAGTGAACGAAATCAATAACCACAATAAACAAAAAAGTTACCTGTTCGTTATTAAGAATTGGAATGTGTTCCGTTGTTGCCGCTTGTTGGTTACTAGAAGTTTGAAATTCGTTTTATAAACAGATAAGTTAAACGTTAAACATGACAGCCAATATTGCAAATACGACTTTCATTTCAAACGTTTCGTTTAAAAAAAAAATCATTTTTATTTATGCAAGAAGTAAAAAGGGACGCTTATAACGAAAACGCTAACGAAAAATACAAAATAGTGTTTCCACGCATAAGTTACACGCTGCTGTTGTTATGCTGGGTAAAATCTGGCCCAAATACCAGGTCCTTAAGGACACAGAATAAAAAGCAGAAATAACAAACTTGTTAAAACGTACCGAGTCGTATAAGGTGGTGCTGTGTTCAAACGTGCGACAGGTTGGTACATTTTGAAAGCGGCCAGCGGCGGTTGAACTCTGCTGTATCTTCTATTTTTAGCGCAACCCAATTCTTGAGAGTTTTGTTTATTGAACAGCGAACCCTTCCGACAAAATACATCGGCTACGTACTGCGTGCGAACCAGCCGACAATCGCCCTTGAATAGTTCAATACATAACTCACATATCAATACTTGATATAGTACTGTGGGGTAAGATCGGAGTAAGATCCTTTTGTACATAATATCCAAATATCCTGATCATGTTTTAAACAATTAACAACGGTGTATAGGGGTCCTGAGGATACGGTTTTAGAATTATTTTAATGTTCTTTGTTCGCTACCGAATGGGACGAAAATGGTATAAAATTATGCCCCATCTTCTTCCACTGTACCATACATATTGTTTAAAAATACCGAACTTACAGTTTTTATGACATAAAGCCACTCGTAATCCGTGCCGCCAGGATAAACCACACTGTCTTTCCTGAAAAAAAAAACAGTTTTAAAATGATTGAAAGAATTGTAACTTACTTGATCCTCGCGTGGAAAACGACAGTCGATATAACACGAATGTTCTGTTTCGTACATCTCGTGCCAGCTTACGAGTTATCACGTATGTGTTACTTTGTGGTTGATATTACTTTTTGGTAACATATAAAACTTTTTGTTTTTAATGGCAAGCTTAGCACTACAGTTAAAGTAAACCTACGGGTAATACTGCAGGTCAATAATATTGTGCTGGTTGTTCAATAGTTCTGAAGGAAACAATTTAAGGATTTGGTGTTGGGATAAAAATTCCTTCGCGCCGTCTGTTTTGTCTTGTCGCAATGTATAATAGTCCTGCGACAAAAAATGATGAAAATTATTTTTTGTCCAGCTATAAAATAGTCGAAAAAAAACGGTGCAAAATTTGGTTTTGATCCAGCTATAAAAAGGATAAAAAAACGTTGCAAACAAGCTTTTGTCCAGCTATAGAATAGGATAAAAAAAACGGTGCAAATTGAAGGTTTTTTCCAGCTATAAAAAAGATAAAAAAAACGTTGTAAATCAAAATTTTATGGTCCAGCTATAAAATAGGCGATTATAAAAAGAGAGGGAACACATATTAGCATACTTCTCTATCGAGTACGAAGCATTCAACTGTTCCCCTGCAAACCAAACTCTGTTTTCTTTCGCTGCAGTTTCTCTCCATCTCGTCAACCTGATCAAAAACATCAAATATAGTTTATATTATTAAAACCGCTCTTGTGTCTTCGTTATCATGGATGAAGAGACAAAATAAATTTCATACTTTCATTAACACCGTCGGAATTCAGTATTCGGTGTACAGCAAACACAGGTCTTATTAACTAAAAGTTAATTATTTCAGAAATTTGTCTCTATACAGTTATATGTAGTCGATTTTATACTCATAGCATCATAGTTGTGGAAACTTACACTCGTTGTTTTCCCCTTCGTCAGCACAGCCACTGTTTTTGATATGACGCTGTTACCCACGTGATACTCCTTTACTACCAGTATCTTTCCTCTTGTGACGTAGTAGAATCGGTCAGGGGATCTCCCCTGTTGTGCGAGTACTCGCCCGTTTTCGTAACTGTAAGTTTCGTAAATTTAAAACCCTAACCGAGAGGTTACAGGTTCAAGGCTTGTTGCTGCTACAATTTTGGGCTTATACGTGTCCTTGGGCAAGACAGTTACCTACGATTGCTTTATTCAATGGTTACTATAATGGGTTGTCTAAATTGTCAGCTATATACATACTATAACGACTGTCATTTTCCGGCCACGCGATGATAAAGCTAGTTACGTTCATTTATACCTCTCGTACGCCACCAGCCGACCAAATTTATCCTCAGTTTCGTATGAGGTTGGCCCAAGCATCGTTCTAATTGCGCCATTTGCTCTGAGGAACGACGTCACTTTTTTGACATCTTTTTCTGTTCTGAAATCTGGAGGTGTGCATAGAATCATTCGGATTTCCCAACTTATCTGGAGATAATAAACATATATTTCTGCTACCATGCACAATGTAAATAGGCTTTTAGCGGCTCATCTAGTATGGATATAATATACATGCTTAAATACGTATATAGTAGGGTGGGGTAAAATGGGACAACTTTAGCACATAATATCCAAATAGCCTGATCGTGTTTTAAACAATTAACAACTGTCTATGGAAGTCGGGGAATCAACAGCAAAACAATAGTTGTTAAAACACGCTATGTGTATAAAATGTGGGAAAGAGTCTCAGTTAAAAAGCGTGGCTGTTGCACCTAAAATAGTAAAACTAGCTTAATATCACAATGTAAACGATAAAAGCACCTTAAGCTCCAAAATCAAACAGATTTAACTACTTGTATAGCGTATTTAATGGCAAACCTATAAACTCACAGCGTCCCCGTTAAACCTATAAAACCATACACTTACAACGCCATAGATATCTTCACATATGTTTAGGTATCTACACTTACACTACTTCTCTCAACGACCGACATATCGACTGTTTGAATTTGATGTGTGAAGGTCAGCTCGCCAGACTGGACCGCAATTCTGTTAACAAAGCGTAACTTATTGCACCTTTTATAGTACCGTGGGGAAAAGACGTAATACCTTCAGCACATAATATCATATAGTAGGGTGGGGGAAGATGGGACACATTTAGTGCAGAATATCCAAATATCCTGATCGTGTTTTAAACATTTAACAACGGTCTATGGGAGTCGTAGGGATACGGATTTATATTTATTTGAATTTTCTTTGTTTACTACTAAATGTGACCAGTAAATAGAATGATTAGGTGTCCCATCTTCCCCCACCCTACTTTAATATCCTGATCGTGTTTTAAACAATTAACAGCGGTCGTTTACTGCCAAATGGGACGAGAAAACAGAATGAAAAGGTGTCCCATCTCCCCTCACCTTTCTATACTTTAAACTATATTCGAACATATGAGTTGTACATGATGACAAGCTTGACAGATAAAATAAAAACAACAATCACCCACAAAGATATATAGTAGGGTGGGGGGAGATGGGACACCTTTTTATTCTAGCATATTTGGATAAAGTATTGGTTTAAAGAGAATTGGTGTGACCGCCAACTATATATGAGTATTATCGGGATTCTGTTAAAATGCCACCTTACGCATTGAACCTTTATAGTAAATCCATATACATATTGAATACGTTATATTATTACCGTTTTCGCATTCTGAAACAGCGTAGGAGAAGCATCACACTTCGCACAATACGCCGGAAAGAATCCAGCAACTGTTACGAAAAAACATGACATTATAAACAAAGCCTTTTTTTAAAAAAAACGTAACACTATAAACAACTGTTTTTTTGCTACATAAGGCTTTCGGGATTCTTGCTATTACACATGGTTACATTGAAATTACTATAATACCATATTAGTGGCTCATCGGGTATAAAAACGTAATGTATTTCCAACGTTTCGTCTGTTATGCGGCGACTTCATCAGGGAACTAATACTAATATGCTATTTATACTATGCCTGGTAGTAGTAGTAACAGAATACTATAATACAGTAGGGTGGGGGAAGACGGGACACCTTTTACCTCTATTTTCTCGCCCCGTTTAGTAGTAAACAAGGAACATTCAAGAATTTATAAAAGTAAATGCCCATGACTCCTATTGGCCGTTAGTTATTGTTTAAAACACGATCAGGATATTTAGATATTATGTGCTAAAGGTGTCCCATCTTCCCGCACCCTACTATACCTTTCCAGGTGGATGGTACTTGCTTCCAAAAGTTACTGATTTTCTGCTTTGTCTCCGTCCATTCAACTCCATTGATGCTTCCATTCTCTGCAATGTAAAATATATAGAAACTCACGCTCCCATATATAGACCGTTGTTATAGTTCTTAAAACACTATTGGAAAATATGGGATTTAGATGATAACGGTATAACCCATTTTACCCCACAGTACTATATAACAAAATATATATATAGGAACAATTGTTCGAAAAAATGTTGTATAGGGCCACTTGTCACTATAACGTGTTCAATATATACATCAGCAATCAAATTATACGAAATGTCAATGAACATTCGAAAACTGGCGGTGACCCAACCCCAATTATGAATATACCTTGTGTATATTATCAAGGCCAGTTAAGGTCGCGATTCGGACGCTTGGGTCTCCATTAGGCGCTGCTATGTAAGTAAGAGACAATCTTCTATCTCGTGGCTTTCTTGTAGTCATGTTTAAACTTATCACTTGTTCCTCGCTGCTACTATATTGTGGATAAACCTAACTACAAAGTATGACTATGAGAGTTGCTGTGCATCAGACTTAGTTTTTTTCTTTAGTTTGAACTTCTAATTTTTCTAATATGCACAACATATTTTTCCCATCTTAAATATACAATCTGAAAAAAAACACATTTTACTTGGAAAAAAACATTTAACTTTTAAAAACATTTAACTTAAAAGAATCATAACGAACCAAACGCTTTCTAAACGTTTATGTTCTAGTTGCTTTTCAACTGTGTGGTTGAGGATGCATCAACGGCTAGAGTTCGCAATATTGACTTTGTTCGAGTAATGATTTATAAAATGTTTGTTTTCAGACACCGCGCTTTTATGATAATTACGCCAATCCCTCCCAAGCCCCCGAGTGTTTGTTAATGTCATTTTGCATTAGCAGTATCTATAATAGGTTGGGGTAAGATGGTCTAAGTTTTCATTTTCTTTTATCGGCTCATTCAGTGGTAAACAAAGAAGAGTTTAAAACACAATCAGGAAATGTGTTTTTTTGCCGGTATCCATCTTTAACGGTATCCATCTTACCTCGCAATGCTATACGTAGAGAATTGCCAAACAGTTTTCAAACTCTATTGATCTTTTCGGCACAATAACACAATGGCCAAACTACTTTTGAGCTTTGCGTTCGTGGACAATTTAAACTCACATTGGGGCTACAGGTCAATTGTATCAATCCGTTTCTGTTTTTGTTGGGTCAATTGGGCAACGTTTGAAAAGTGTACGCAGCGGTTAAGCACACAATGTCAAGCCCGGACGTCAATCGAAAACCGACACTTTAAATATTTAGGTATAGTAGGGTGGGGGAAGATGGGACACTTTTCCATTCTATTTTCTCGGTAGTAAACGAAGAGCATTTAAAGAATTATAAAACCGTATCCTTACGACTCCCATAGACCGTTGTTAATAGTTGAAAACAAGGGATATTTTAGATATTATGTGCCAAAGGTGTCCCATCTTACCTCGCAGTATTAATGTGTATATTTTATCTTACCATGACTTTTTGCCGTATAAACTCGGACGCCCCTTTTCGTGTCGTAGCATTTCTCCTGTTGTTGTCAAACACTTCAATCTTGAGAATATTGTCCGGTGCTTGCCATCCTAGATGGGGATAAATAGGTTTTATTGTATATAGTTGTTACAGTGCATTTTGTAACCGGTGGGTACTGGTTCGAAGCTGGATGCTGCTACTATTGGCAAAATGCTGTCGTATTCTATTTTATGTGAGAGGTGCCACAGCGTGGCACGCTACATGCGTCCTAGGACAGGATTTAATAACAATTTACCCATTATCCTTTAACTGTGATTGGGTAAATCACCGAATGTTAATTACTTGTATCCCAAACTCAGTAGGTCGATTTAGACAATAATTTGAGTTACGAAAACGCAACGATCTATGATATAACTTTGATAAAAGTAAGTTCCATAAATCTGCATTGATTTTTTATCACGCTCAAAGCAAAATGATTGACCAAGTATTAAAAAAACACAACTTATTATATTAGGTATGAGAGTCTACGTTCATAAGGGGTTCCTAAATCTGCACCGATAAGTTATCATTCTTGAAGCAGAAAGCTGGACCAAATAATCTATGTCTGACAACAACAAACATAATACAACCTACCTAATTCCCAGGTCGCCTTTGTAGGTGATGGTGTAGCAAACTCCCGGTCTAACATTTTGTCCATAACCCGGAAAATCTTTGGCTTGAATAAAAGCTCTAACTTTCGTTGTATTTATTTATTCCTTCCAAGATACCGCATTCGTAGCTTTCATAACAATAGCGCTCATTCTTCTCACGTTGAAGTTGTGTATTTCGTGGTTTTGGTCCTTGGTTTGTTAGCACTTCTCACAGAAACGTGTATTAATATTTTCCCAACGCTTCGTCTTCATTGTGAAACGTTCCGCTATTTCTAGACATCAAAGAACGAAACTGCGCACGACACAATGAGCTCTTACTATCTCGTATGCGAGACAAATAAGACGAATTGACGGCGAACGGAGATTTGGTCTGGCTTTGTGCGAACCCAAATTAGATATGGATCGCTACAGACCACTGGTGTTTACACAACATCCAAAGACTAGGAGATACCCGATGTCAAATAATCGTTACGCAACCTATCCTCTACGCCTAAGTTTGCTCAATGTAATATGTATGTAATAGAAGCAAACACCACTATTTCTGATTTACAGTAATTTTCTTCTTGTAGACTAAAAATATAATATTCATATATTTATAGTAGGATGGGGTAAGATGGGGTTACCTTTTTATTCTATTTTTCGTTCTATTTAGTAATAAACAAAGAGCATTTAAAGAATTATAAAAGCGTATTCCCACGACTTCGACAGGCCGTTGTTAATTGTTTAAAACACGATAATGAAATATGGGATATTGTGTTCTAAAGGTGTCCCATCTTACCCAACAGTACTATCAATATAGACGCCTTAAATTAAAGATTCATCAATTAAGAGTTTCAAATTATAGGAACCATGTTTGGAATATGAAAGTGATTAGTGCGTCCACCACTCAATACAAGTGTTTGTCCACCTGCAACAAACTAGAAGTGCGGCGAGTGTTGCTTTTTCAGCTTAATCCTCCCTAAGTTTTCTAAAGTGGAACGCTGTTTGGTGTTGGTTAACATTTTGCTATTTTCTGTTTTATAGTAAAATGGGGTAAAGTGAGACAAAAAATTCACTCTATTTTCTCTTCACATTTGGTAGTAAACAAAGAACATTCAAAGAATTATAAAACCGTATCTTCACCACTCTCATAGACCGTTGTTAATTGTTTAAAACACGATCAGAATATTTTGATATTATATGCTAAAGGTGTCCCATCTTACCCCACAGTACTATAACAGCATATCCACAGCTGAACTTCGTATTTAAACAACTATTTATAATATTTCATATTATCATCAATGCAACGTTTTGCATTGACAACGTTTTGCATTATAGAAAGCCGTCTTAGTTTTATGCCCCTTTTGGAAAAATCAATTTAGTTTGATCATTTACATTTTAGGTATAGTGGGCCCAGTTTTATGCTTAATGGTGATATGCAAATGTAATGAGTATACCAGCAAGCATATATGGCAACTACAGGCCTAAACGTTTAAATCTTAAAACATTTTTGATCTCTGAAACTGGCGCTCCCCCAAACGTTTTACATCTGCGATGTCTCTTATTATTTCCGTCATAACATTGCCACGTTAGGAGAAAATGCTTCACGTGTACACACACACACACGTAGTATCCGTTTACGTAAAGATATGGGCTATTACGCATTCCGATCATTTGTGGTAATACGCAACGTATCTCGCATTTCTTACCAATATGGCGGAAAGGTATATTTTGGTGACCGGCGGAGCTGGTTTTATCGGCAGCCACACGGTAGTTGAGTTGTTAGAGGAAGGTGAAAGCGTGGTCATCATCGATAATTTATCTAATGCTGCGGCCGATGATAAGGGCTTGCCGCCAGCGTTAAAACGAGTTCAAGATCTTGTGGTTAGTATGTATTATCTGCTAATATATGGTACTTTTACCCTTCTGATATAAGGTACTTTTACCCAAATAATATATGGGACTTTTACCCTAATTATATATGGTATTTTTACCATAATAGTATTTGATACTTTTACCCTAAAACATAAAAAATGTTTAAGTTTTAAGACAATAAAATCGTTTAATCTTGTTTTAGAATGAGAAACACAGAAAAAGGCTTCACTTCAGGAAAGGCAATTATGGAGATCGTAAAATCCTGGATTCAATTTTTACCGAATTTCCAATCCATGCTGTAGTTCATTTTGGTGCATTTAAAGCTGTGGGGGAATCCAAACAAGTTCCAATGAAGTATTACAAAAATAATGTAAAAGGTGAATTGCAGTTTTAGATATATGTGTATATATATGAAACAGTTTATTATTAAAGTTCTAAAATATGGTTTTACTCTTATTATTGTAACCGAAGAAACAAATTAAAGGTATTATATAGTACTGTGGGAAAGATGGGACACCTTTAGCACATAATATCCAAATATCCTGATTGTGTTTTAAACAATTAACAACGGTCTATGGGAGTCGTGAGGATATGGTTTTATAATTCTTTGACTATTCTTCATTTACTGCCATATAGGACGAGAAAATAGAATAAAAAGGTGTCCCATCTTCCCCCACCCTACTATATGTATATATATAGTTTCCATTATGTTTATAGCTAGGTCTATAATAAACATATAACAGAATAAAAACATGAGCCATTTTAACTTAAACAACTGTTTTGTTGCTTGTTCCAATAATCTGATCTTCAATACTGTATCCGAAGAAGTTCATAACAAATTATCTATGTTGTATGTTATATAATACACTATGTTGTATGTTATATAATACACTATCCAAGCAAATTGTTTTCTTCAAAATACAGAGGCTTTATCCCTTCTAAAGGCAATGAATGCCCATGGTGTAAAAAACCTGATCTTCAGTAGTTCATGCACTGTGTATGCTGAAGTACCACCTGAGAAACTACCATTGACTGAGGACAGCCCGCTTGGGGAATGCAACTGTGCTTATGCAAGGTATTATTATAGCTCAGAAATCTGTAACAATTCTGAAGGATGATTAAATGTGTGATACACACTAGTTGGAGCACTTGACTGCAGACCATACAGTATAGTTTCAAGGCTCGATGCTGTTACAATTAAAAGACACCCATTTTATAACGATTGTCGTTGCCCCGCCATGCAAAAATAAATAAGTTACATTCCGGTGTCATCCAGATGAGTGATATGACAACAGTTTCTTAAAGGTGCAAATTGCCTACATTGTATATAAGTTCTTACTCCTTTTTTTCAGTTCGAAATATTTTATTGAAAACATCTTGCGTGATGTGACGGTATCTGATGGCCAATGGAAGGTGATGTCTCTGAGATATTTTAACCCAGTTGGAGCACACCACTCTGGAATGATAGGAGAAGATCCTAAAGGAATTCCCACAAACTTAATGCCATACATTGCACAGGTAACACAAGATAAGCTTAAACTGGGTACTGAGGTAATAAAGGGCTATAACTTCAGTCTGTATCCCAGGTTGCCAGCTGTACTAAGCAATGGGACCCCACCCATAATAAAAATTAATAAATAGCTTTACTTTTTCGTCACGTTTTGCGTCTTACTTTTAACTAATAAGAAGTTTGACCTTTTAAATACCCCAAAAAGAATATGTATAATATACAGTTATTTAATAAATATTTTTTAAATGTGTTGCACCGTTTTAAATTCAAGTTCTCCCCTTTTATAGGTAGCAGTTGGACGCAGAGACGAACTTAATGTTTTTGGATCTGACTATCCAACCCCAGATGGAACACCTGTTAGAGATTATGTTCATGTTGTTGATATAGCTAAGGGTCATGTTGCTGCTCTTAAGGTGAGGTGTTCCTACTTTTAATTTAGTTCTTGGTTCTGTATTATATTATGGGAAGTCTATAATTCGTTAGATATATTCATAATTTGGAATTGGAACCCTATTTCCTGAAACTGTCAAATTTGTTGGTGCATTGTCTAATTGAGTAGGCAATCATTCAATTGTTAATGCTTTGCCAAATAAACCTATAGTATTTTCACAACGCTTCAATACAGTGTGATTGTGTGAAAAACAGCAGCTAGCTAGAAGCATTTGGTTTAGATAGCATTGATTATTAAATCTGCTCTTGGTGTCTGTTTTTAGGCGTTACCGGCGATGCAGCAGAGTTTTCGTGCGTATAACTTAGGCTCAGGTGTTGGAACCTCAGTGTTGGAAATGGTTCAAGCCTTTGAAAGAGCATCAGGTGTGGTTATCAAGACAGTAATGAAAGATAGAAGGCCAGGTGATCAGGCCTTTACGTATTGTCAGCCCAAGCGTGCATTTGAGGAACTTGGTTGGAAAACAGAGAAAACTGTGGACGATATGTGCGCTGATATATGGAGGTTCCAAAAGCAAAATCCAAATGGCTACATTCCTTTAAAAGAAGCTAAATAAGAGCAAGCTAAGTATATGTTGTATACAGAGTATTATTTAACCAGAGATTTATAATGTAATCATTTTTTATTATTTTTAACATACTATTTTTCGTATAAATTGAATATACAGTAGGGTGGGGGAAGACGGGACACCTTTAGCACATATTATCCAAATATTCTGATCGTGATTTAAATAATAAACACCGGTGTATGGAAGTCGTAAGGATACGGTTTTATAATTATTTGAATGTTCTTTGTTTACCACAAAGTGGAAAGAAACAATATATTGAGAAGTTGTCCCATCTCCCCCCAACCTACTGTACTATTTATATTTGTATTGGTATTTGGTACACGCTATTAAACTATTTTTAACATACTATTTTTCGTATAAAGTGAATATACTATTTATATTTGTAATGGTACACACTATTATTGTTTTAACTTGAGATTATCTTACACCTATTTCTTCAATGGATATGAATTATTATATTTAGATTGTTTGTTTTTATCATGTCTTACTCACTGTATTGTTTTATTTAGAAATTAACTTATTCACTTTAAGGTGCAATATCTATGTTTTGTAACTGTGTTCTTGTATTTAGAAAATTAAAATATGTGCTAAAGTGATCTGGTTGTCCTTGTGCAATTCCTCTCAAATCGAATGCATGTTTACACACAACGCATCAATTTAAAAAGAGTTTTATTATTTAACATAAAGAGAACAAAATCGCTCGTCCAAAAACTCGTAATACAGTTACTCATACCACCACTAAGCAATAAACAATATGCAACAAAGCAGGATTTGTGATTCATAACGCTCAAACTAAAGCTTTGTCAACATTTATAATCTGTAGTTAGTAGTGAAATATTTTGGTAAAAGAACACAAATTCAAGGATTCAGTATTTTGCGCACAGTATTGCACAAACAAAACAACTTTGATTAAAATATGAATACTAAAATATTAAATATAATAACTGTAACAACCAATATAGGCAATTTAAACATCGCATAAATACAAAGCGTTTCTACGGTAGGACATCTTTTAAAACATTTTTGTTCTGCCGTGTGAGGTAGTCTGGGAATACAATGTTAAATTTGACAAGCAGGTCGCCTCTTCTGTGCGGCTGCTTGGGTAATGGTAGCCCTTCTCCTCTTATTCGCTTCTGTGTATCTGGTTTAATGATATCAGTACAAGGTAACGGGATGTTACGACCGTTGTCCAGTGTTGGGATCATTGCTGTAAATCCAGTAAGAGCCTGGAAAAAGAAAAGAATGTTAAATGTATGACCTTTATTATTTGAAATGGATGCTAGATGTGGTTCAGAGTTAGCTAGGCCTTTAGTTGTCTGAACTGTTACACACTATTAGGTCTCAGATCTGTTGAAACACATTATTTATTATTACAGCTATTGTAATGGAATTATGGTAAAGGGTGTTGGATTTAGGACTTCAGTTAAACAATCACCGATGTACAAGTTATATGCCCACCTGTTTTAATGTAACAGTGTCTGTATATATAATGTTGCTGCCATCCCTTTTAAACTTGTCATGCTCTGTGTCTTTCAATGTAAACACAATATCAGCGGGGATTGTGTTCGGTTTTTCATCGCCTTCTTTTGGGAACGTTATTTTTGTTCCTTCCTGTTAAATAAATCAACATGGTTAACCATGGAAAGTAATTGAAAATTATTAAGACTGTTTTCTGTTAAATAATCTATTCCCAGGTCTTGACATTTATGACAATTATGTTGAAAAATTGTCATTAAAAAACATAGTCCTTTACTTTACGGAAGCTTTGGTTTTGCGAGACCCATGTTCTGTGTACAAGTCACAATAACATAAATATGCAGTTTTAATCAAAAGGAATTGTCTCTCTTACCTTCCAGCCTTTCTTGATATCGATGTTTAATATTTTGTCTTCATTTCTTGTTGAATATCCATCAGGATTGAGTCGTTTGCGAGTAATCTTCATTTTCCTTGAACCTCCTTTGTATATGTCCTCAAGGGAACACTGTGAATATTGAATGTGATATTAAGATTATATATAAGCCATAAATTTCTTTTCATCTGTTTAAAAAGTGCTGGATCTTACGGTGGGTGTACGTGTAGGCAAAATACCAAAATCACATGTGAAGTGCAGTGTAATTTAATACAACTTTGTCCTTTACCAACACAGTGTGATTTAGCTGGTGTTGGAGTATAACTACAGCTATATTCAATTTGGGTCTCAAAGGTTCTATCATACAACTTAAACTAAAAATTTAGTTTATACATAACATTTTTCAGCCATAGCTAATGGGGTATGATGTACCTTTAAATCGCAATGTATTGGAGGGTCCTGGGTTGGCTGGCCACGCTGGGAGAACTGACATGACACATTATCCGCTCTGTGCCTTGGGGAGCCCCTTGAAAAGTTAGACTGAAAGAAGCTGCCTGGTCCAAAGTGCATCCCATCACCTCCTTGACCAAATGACCCATCCGAATTTTCAAACATCATGTCTTCAACGTCGTTCTGGCCTCCGAAAAAGCTCGCAAATGGGTTTGAAGTGCCGAAAAACGCTTCAAATGTTGCTTTCGGGTCCCCATGGAAGGAATATGAGTAAGAGTCCCCATCTTTTGACATACCACCATTCAACCCTTGTTCTCCATGAGTGTCGTACATTTTCTTTTTCTCAGGGTCGCTAAGTACTTCATAAGCCTCAGCAATCTCTTTAAACTTTTCCTCAGCGCTTGCACTCTTGTTTTTGTCAGGATGGTATTTCAAAGCAAGTTTTCTGTAAGCTTTTTTAATCTCATCTTCACTCGCCGATTTTGAGATACCGAGGACTTTGTAATAATCTTTTCCCATCATTTCAGTTTTGCTTCAGTATTTTCTTAAAAACGAAACGATTCTAAAAACAAGTCGTAGGAATTAGTACATGATAAAACAGAAATTTACTCAGAAAGTTACTTTGACGCTAAACTATGGATTTGGAGCAACGATAAATCCATATTATACTTCAGTTCTAAAATCTAAAACGAAGCGCTTACCTATTTCCTTTACTTTGTTAACGCTTATAACCGTCTGCAAAGCTCTATTGTTTCCTTAGGTTATAAAACAATACCTATATACGCGATCTGTATTGTTAATTCTTGTTCTGTCGCACGTATGAACAGCTGGCACCACACATCTTCATTTCTACGTTTGTTTTTCTTTCTCGAAATAGCTCCCGAATACGAGAATGTTCTCGAATAATACGTCATAATATACCAACACAGACATCGTAAACGGTATTGTGACGTAAGGAGAAACTGACTTTTGTCGAGCTATTTTCATTCATAGACGTGGGAAATTTCGTTTGAACAAGTACTGTGCAAAATTAACGCCTACAATGTTAATTTTATGTGTAAATTTTACGTAAATTGCTTATACACGGCCTTTAGCTTTGCGCTACACACGCGGTTACCAAGCGTGCGGAGATTTTAAACCACTCGTATAAAACAGTTCTCTTTTTCTGCCACATAAAGGGCAGTAAAATTATACAGGCTAATTTTTATTAACGCGAAGCAGAAATGCAAAGATTATTTGATTAACAAATTGTACATATTAAGAAAAGCTGGATTATAAAGGCGAGGATGGTTCTTTTTTCCTTTCGACCAATTCTTGGTCTTCTGGTTTATTAGAAGATGTTTTATTGCCAGTTCCAATCTTCATTACCCACACACGATCAGCAGGTGCAAAAAATGACCTATGAAAATTATTGTCAAAATAACATTAGATGGTCCAATTTCTTTCTGTGTTATTACCCCATTTAGTAGTAAACTATGGTCACACATAGTAACCGTGCCAACAAGTTACGACTTAAAAAGATACGCGACTAAGTAGCAGCTATAAGACATTTTACCATAATGTAATACAGCGTGGCACAACATGGTCCCTAGGATTTGGACCAAAGTTGGCCCATTACTACAACCCTCAATAGATATTTACAATCATACCATTAAAAACTTACATGTAGAAAACAGCAAATATAGCAGCCCCAACGCAATCTGCAACCCATAATACCCAGTGATAGTTCCAGGCCTTACCACCAGCCATTATAGCAGGACCAAACCACCTGGCTGGATTCAAACAACCAGCGCCAATCCATTTCCTACAAGTTCAAGAATAGATTACTTTTGTACAGATTATATGGTAACTATATAAGATGGGGGAAAATGGGACACTTTTTCCTTCTGTTCTCTCTTCCTATATGGTAGTAAACAACGAAAATTTAAAGAATTATAAAACCTTATCCTTCCTCCTATATAACGCTTTTGTGAAACATAAACGCGCTAAAATCTACGAATGCAAATGCCTACTAAAGAACGCCATTCATAAATTTAAATAAAGTTACACTGATGGGAAGTCCCCCTTTAAAACCGTCACGAAATTCCTCTTGTATTGTTGCTGGGGAAACCCATTAACACATGCATAAATGATGGTTAAATTAAATGGTTGAAAAAATAAATTAATAAATGATTAAAAAGTATAAGCCTTACCCGGCCAAAATTCCTTGAAACACAGTCATTCCAATAGCAAGAGGCCCAGTAGCTTGATCGTACGACTTATCTACCACCATAGCTAGGGTATAGAATATAATAATGCCTGTGGTAATCACCTCACAGAAGAAGATAGCAGGAATGTTGGCATCGTCGCTGATATAGAAAGGTACAAGCACTTCACCTCGTAACGTCTGTGTTTAGTGAAAGCATGCAATGATATATGTTATAAATTGGATCTTTTGGCAAATTTTGTAATTGGGATTTTAAAGAACCGACATTCCACGTCTTAATTAAGATCAACATTACAAAAAATTGCCGGAAGGTCCATTTTAAACTTCAAATTTGAGGACAGTTACAGTTTATGAACTGATTGGTTTATACGTAACGTCCTACTGCAGGTAAATAATCTTAAAAAATATATCGAGTTAGCATTGCACTCACTTGAGCTATGAAAGCTGCAAAAATAGCCCCCATACACTGCATGATAACGTAAGGTAGAAACAACTTGAATGAAAGATCGCCGCTGACTAGAAACCCGACCGAGATCGCTGGGTTGAAATGCACAACGCTGTGCAATATAAAACATTAGTATATATAGTAGGGTGGGGGAAGATGGGACACCTTTTCGTTCTATTTTTTGGTGGTAAACAAAGAACATTCAAAGAATTATAAAACTATATCCTCATGACTCCCATAGACCATTGTTAAATGTTAAAAACAAGATCAGGATATTTGGGTATTATGTGCTAAAGGTGTCCCATCTTCCCCACCCCGCTATATAGTCTGTATAGTATACTGCTAATATGGGACACCTTTAGCACAATATTATCCAAATACCCTGATTGTGTTTTAAACAATTAACAACTGTCTATATGGGAGTCGTTAGGATAAGATTTTGTAATTCCTTGAATGTTCTTTGTTTACTACCAAATATGACGAGAAATAGAATAAAAGGTGTCCCATCTTTCCCCACCCTACTGCTGTACAAGTAAAGGAACGAAATATAGTCACGCTTCTTCTCATTTCATACGTGCCCTAGTATTATTTGGATAGTAATAAAATAGCCCACAACTTATTGGTAACATACCTCATATGCATTATTTAAATTTATAAATCTGATATTGTATAATAAAAGGTCTTCATCTTGCCTTAGTCTATTATACTCCAATATTAAATGCCAGCAATTTTAATTTACCATATCTTGAAGAATCCAACGATAAGCATCCACACGGCAAACCCAGCTTGCATTGCAGGTACCAACCCGGATAGTAAATAATCCGCTGCCCATTCTTGGGTCGTCACCGTTCTAAAAATACGGGTTAAAGTTATGAATATGATTAAATTAAAGCTAAATAATCTTAGACTTTTATTATTTTTTCTGTCCAAACATTACTAAATTGGTACGAGTAAAACCCACGGAATGACATACATGGTAACTGATAAGCGGGAACGGTGTGTATATGAAACAAAACACCTGTGATATAATCACTATCACTGCCCCGCCACGCAAATACAAAAAGTTACATTCGGTAACTTAACACTGCTCACACGGTATACCTGTTGAGTGCGGAGAAGTGTGTAGGTGTTGATGGTATTCCAGCCATGGAGCCCCAGAAAGTGTGTAAGAATGTTGTGAAAAACTCAGCTAAGAGTGGCAGCAAAAGTTGGAAAAAGATTTTCCCTTTCGGTGTTTCTTTCCATTGTATCTCGTTCTTCTTATTCCCCATATTAATTAACAGCGGTTCGTCAAGATGGTCCTAAACTTTACTAAAATATATGTAATCAGTTAACGTGACATAACGTTTAGTTATCTCCTCAAATACGATAGCAAAAATCAAATTAATCAAAACAATAACAAAATAGAAAAGAATTAGCAAAAAAACCACAGTAACAAAATTCAAATAAATAAAAAAACAAAGAAAAAGACGTTAGCGGAAATACAAAAGCGTCAAAAACCCGAACGGTTACCCGAGTTCTTAAATATAATGTGCCATCTCATGGCGTAAACACTTTGCACCTTTTCCACCTAGTAAACCCACTAACTATACGCATCGCTACCTTTTGCTTTTGCGGTGACACCCAGGCCTCCATAAGTACACCGATCATACTGTTTAACTGTTCAGTTGTTTTAATGTTGAATCCATCTTGGGCGCGTGCTGTAACCACTGTCGTTTTGTTGCTGTATATTTATCCCGTCTGTATGGCTCGAAACCGTCAGGAATATATAATAAAGTGTATAATAAAATTCCCTTTAATTCTGTCCCACTGCGGTGCACTGGGCTGTGGTATTTTGGGAAAACATCCCTACCTTACCTATATACTGCATGCCCCAGCGGACAAGCATGTCGCGTAACAAGCAGTCCGCTTTGCAATGATTTTGCAGATGCCAGTTTGCTGAAGCAGATAAATTTACTGCTGCATAAAATGCCACCCAATAAACTTTTACAGTCAAAAGCTATCTTGGGCCATCTCATTATTCATTCATATATACCCACATGCCTGCTCATGACTTTAAAAGTTTTACATTTTTCTCAACGCGAACTGGCCCCACTTGTTTTGATGCTTCATTCTGTTGTATATATTTGTGGTCTCAAGTGTTTTACGCAGAGTGTTCAGTGTAGTGCTTACGAATAAAAGCGATGGCCGGGGGCTTATTTTATTGCTAACAATATAAATACAATTTCTTTTAATTCACCCGAAGCGCAAGATTTTCTTTGTTGTAACTTACGAAGAAAATCGCTTTCAAATGAAATGTTGTTAAGAATAGACTTAAATAGAACAAAATGATACCTCATGTTCGTGTTAGAAACTGAACAATCTACTTAACTTAAAGAAAGTATTTTTAACGTAAGGCGAGTTTTAACGGCTGTCGTTTTGTTTCTATAGATTTTGTCTTTCCTTTTTACCCATTTTTTAATCTTCACTAGGAAGAGACAAATAAAAGTTATTATAATATACTATTGTATCTTGAGCTCATTTTATTATATACACCTCATGCTATACCCCTAACCCTACGTATCAAAATACAGTCTTATTACAAATTGGAAAACGGTCAGATGATATTCTTAACATAAGCACCCTATGGACCTTTGGCCATCGTACCAGTAAAAACAACAAACGGCTAAAAAGAGAGGGATCCGATTTCATTTCCAAAGCAAACAGCAAGTACTTCACAGTTCTGCGGTGCATTATGCTTTCTTGTCATGTTCGTATTTGTCTTGCCTGTTTGCAATGTTTTGCTTTGAATAGCACCGTGTAGGCTTACAGGGTGTAATCTTATAGTTCATATTTGCAAACCCCTATTCGTGATTTCGTCACTTGGACGTTTTTAAACGGTTACCATAATCGTGGGCTAAACAAAATATAGGAAAAAGTGTTATTCCAAATTTGGCATTTTTTAAGTACAACACCCTAAATACAGCCAATTTATTTACATGCTACGAAGTGTTTTTGAACGTCCAGCTAATAAATGTAGGCCTACCGCATCAGCGGTATTTAAACCGAATCTTGCGTTTTTTGATGAAATGGGCGTATCCTTTACACTTTAAACTGCTTATAATTCGATAATCGTTTGCTATTACACTTCTAAAACATGGTATCGTATTATTGTTGTAATTGTATAAACAAAAGGAGAGTCCTGAAACTGCTAATCTGTTTTTTGTTTAAAGTACAGGGAATACTAAAATGTCTTTACTGTATTTATCCTGTAAAACAAGGACTACAGTTTAATTCCAAGTTATCTTATAACACTAACGCAGCCTAAAAACATACATTATATCATTTTAGTGTATTAATGTCCATTTTGTCCCCAATTAAATGCCATACCTCTGACGTTGCCGAACCGCATTTGTCTTACTATCGGGGGTTCCCCATGTTATTGATTTACGAATTCCAGTAAACAGTTCCTTTCGTTTACTACGTACAGTGTAGCTTTTAAAATACCTCTCAAAAGCAAAACCTATATTATTAAACTTTTTACCCTAGCATGGATTCGAACACTAAGCCTCAGGAAGACTCAGACGACGAGGTATATTTATAGGTTCCCTTTCATTATATATCCGTGTTTTTTTATGACAAGTAAAATTTCACATTTTCCTGCTGTGTTCTGTTAGCATATTTACTATAAAATGCCCCAGTTGCATTAATTTTGTGTAAAAACTATGTGGGAAGTGCTATATTAACGTTATACCTCTATTGTGGGGCTACTTCAAAAGTTATACCATGGTGTTCTGTTTCATACACCTCATGACCAATTACGAGTTGTTGCATAAGTAAATTTGGAGGATTCTTTTATGTGCTGTCCTTTTTTGTATGGCTAATGATTTGAACAACCTGTTAGTGACCACTGACCACTGGGTTTGAGTAGTTACAGAGTTAAGTATCTTGGCCAAAGACATTCACACCCACGATAGTAGCAGCATTGGTAAATTTGATGGTTCAACTATGGCCTGAATCCCAGGTGCCATGACGTAGGACTTGGTCCTCACAGAAAAGCCTTTATTTTCACATTAATTTTGATCCACTTATAGTTTTATTACTAAATTGCATTCACTTTTATTGTATTTTAACCCATGTTTAAATTTAAATTTGTATTCCAGTTTGAAGATGCATCTAGTCAAATATCCTCAGGAGAATCCATTGATTTGAACGTGGCTCTTGCTGAAGTGAACGTTGCAATTAATCTTTTCTTTAATAACAGATTTGACGAAGCCAAGAAATTAATGCAAGAGAGGTGAAGTAATTAGAATCTATGTTGTAACATATCTTAATTATGTTTGATTTACTTGAATAAGTTAAATTAAACTGTATTTGGTTTTTATAACACTGTGTTCTCAACAGAATTAGAATGTACAAATAATATTTTATCATGTTAAAAAATTAGATTTTATTTTATTTACCAATTTAGAAATACTTTTTCTACTCAAGATAGTAGCCTATACCAGTCTTTGCACCCTGTTAAAGTTTCTATGTTGTTGTTATTATCAAACCAAGGTCACACCTGCTTTGCTTGCTGTATGTTACAACACAACATCAGAGTTCTCCCTTGCCCACATTGTATTTGGCAACATTATGACGATATGCATTGATGGTTTGACATGTTAATCAAACAACTGCGTATAGTATCTACACTTACTTTAATATAGATATATAATATTTAGTCAATTCTGCATATTGATACACAGATGCGTGACAAGCATGTATCATGCATTAGGATTGTCAACACTCTTATTCTTAGAAGCATCTCTGACCTTTGAACAGGTAAAGCTTTGGCTTAATCAATTCGTGTAAGCCTGTTAGACTGCTAAAGACTCTTGATTGATCAATGTACTGTATTAGATAAGGTTATAATAAATATATATTAAAAAATATTTATATATGTATAGTTGTTGTAATTCAATCTGTTCTGAAAGGCTTAATAGCTACCCGATATAATGTCTATTTTTCGATATAATGTGTGTTCTTGTACAAGCGTTAAACCCATGTTTTGGTGGATAACTGTTATTTACTACTCTTTTCAAAGTTTAGTAACTACATTGGCTGTTCTTTTATTACTAGTACAGGTATATATATATATATATATACATATTTTCAACTTCTTTTACATTATCTTAATACAGGCTGCCATAGCCAAAGCAATACTCAGCATAAAGAAAGCAGTGCAGCTCAATAATAGGTGAGTACGTCTGTTTGTTGCCTACCTGCTCATTACCATTGTTCATATATATTAATACCTTCCAAACCAGAAAGGGTTGTATTGATTTTTTTTGCTTCACACTGTTCAGCACAGGGGAGGCAGGGTTTGGTGTCACTCAAATACCACTTATTGGTTCTAATTTTAGTGATTAATAAAGTAACATACATGGTAACTACTAAGCTGACACGAGGTGTATAGACACACATGTTATAACGACTGTCGTATCCGGCCACGCGAGTATAAAACAAGTTACATTCATTTATTCAATACAGAAAAACCTAGTGTAGGCCTACACACCCTGCCACCCCAGGTTTGTAGGCTGTGTTTAATTTTTTAGTTTCATATTTACTTTAATTACAATAATAATAACCATTTTCATAGATATCGTAAAAAGCAAAACCTAACGTCATCCTTCACTAAAATCCTTGGCTTTGGCGACAATAATGATTTTACGGATGGTAAGAAAATGAGCTTTTGTAAACAAACTTTTAACACAAAGAAACCGTTATAACTTGTAATAAATTCTGTTAATCTGACCCTGATCTGGTTATTATATAGACGAATATCGTCTTTATACGTGTAAACGTCACACACGCGCTACGTCACACACGGCATTGTTCGCCCGTGAATGCCACGTGGTGTGATGCAACCACAAATTCACCAGTCGTTATATCGTCTATTTTAGAGTTGAACAATTTTTTGTGAAGTAATATAGTTAGGATGAAGCTATGAAATGTAACAGCCAAATCAATTTCAACCAATAGTATAATAAAATATATATATATTTCGCCTAAATGGCGTTGTCAGTCTGTTATACCAATATATTCTGTTAAAATCAAAATAATTGTTATGTTATTCATTCAGTTGAACTCCATGCTGAGGTTGTGTTTGCCGAACTTAATCTATTTAGAGCTGCCCTTACATTTATTCAGGTAATTTTGGTATCTGATTTATTTATTTCAAACTAAGTACACATGGTTTTGATGCAGTAACATACCTGTCTTTAGTCCAAACACATTAAGGACATGGCTTCTACAGTTGTGGGCGTGGCATTTATTTTTTCAAGTATATAAAGTTAAACTACTTGGATTTTGGTAAACATTCAGTTTAAATAGTAAAATTGTAAATTTTTATGCAAACCATTTTCAAAGGTTGTTTTAAAGCCTGTATTTATAGAATCTGTGGTTTGCATTGTTTGGGTATAATAGCTTCAAAGTATATTGTGACATCACAATAAAGGATAATGCATACAGTATCGGACTATGCGTAAATTATTTATGAAGTGTTACTACTACGATTTGTGGCTACCGAAGGCTTTCTTGGTTTTTTTTTAATAAATATAAATACAACCATATTGTTTACGGGATCATAAATTTTATTTACTTTAACATAAAAAAATTTTTGAACATTTACTTTAATTTCAACTTTTTCAAAATTTGTTTTAAAACTTAAATTGAAGATACCGCTTATGGTAATTCATAGAATGTTTAAAACAGCTTTATTATAATGTCAATGCCACCAGTCAAAAACCTAAGCTGAGTTATTCCGCATGGTAGACAAAACATTGTTTTTTTATGATTTTTAATAAAAAGGATTTAAAATTGTTTGTGCTGAAGATCAGTTAATAGAAAAGAAACAAAAATCTATTCAATTTTATGTTTCTTATAGCGTTGTTTGAAACAGTTTTCACCATTTCTTGAACATTAGGTTTGTTCTAGGGGATAAATTTTGCAAAACCAGAAACCCCTATTTGATTTGTGTTTTCTTTAGAAGTTTTAAAAAAATGTTCACTACATTTTAGAAAATTTTTTCTCTAGGATGAAAACCTCATAAGTTTCATACGTGGTGCACTAAAAGTTCGTCTATGTTACCAAACATACAATAACTGCCAGAAGTTGATTGACAGCAAGACATTAAATTGTAAAAATCACGCTCAAGATTTCATTGGAGCTGTTTTACTGGGCTGTGGTGCATTTAACATCGTGAGTTTGTTGTTTTAATGCTATTTTTGTATTCGACCTCCACTATGCATGCGTCATGGCTGTTTCATTATGTCTTTATGCTTCAAGCTGCAGATATAATGTATATTTATGTATCTGTGTAAGTAATATCATAAGAACAAGATATTTATTGTCAATGTATTATTGAATTTGTGTTTGACATTCATGCTGTTGTCACCGCCTGTTTTGATCTCTGTTTATAGATCAAGGTGTGTAGCCATTATTATTTTTTTGTAAGGGTAGATTCGGATCATTACCTCAACATTATAATCATCACATGTAAAAAAAATGTTTTAGAAATATACATTATTGATATGTGTTGTTGCTCCCAAGTATCATTCTGGGTGTATGTGACCTTGGACTAGACATTTAACGTCATGCCTTAATAAAGGTGACATTAATGTCAATATATTGGTCCAAGTTTACAAAATGAGATCTCTAGACTTGTAAACAATGTGTTTCTCCCATCCAGGGCTTGTCTCTCCTTCCCCCTAAAATCCTTTCCTTACTTGAATGGATTGGTTTCACCTCAGATAAGAAGAAAGGCTTACAACAACTTAAAGACGGTTTCAACAACGTCAACTTACGAAGTTCACTTATTTCACTTTTCATATTGGGATACAACCTGTTTGTTACAGTACATGTTGGTAGGAGTTACATATAAGATGCTGTGGTCTTACAAACTTATTTTGCAGAGTTTGTTGTAAAAAAGGGTTAATGTGTTTAAGGGTTTCTAGTCTACTGACTAAACACTGTAAAAAAAAAATGCTAAAAATAATATTACATGTTTTATGTATCTCTATTCCAAAGGGTGAGGTTCCACTCGCTTGGGCAGGCCAAGAAGACCTGGAATTTAGAATAAATCTCTATTCCATAGCCCGTTACCGCAATAATTCTTATAACTAAAAGTTTTTTAATTTTTTTTTTTAATTTTTTTTTTTTAGTTAATTTTTTAAATACTTTTTCCGAAAACAAAAAGGTCAGAGTTAGCCAATTCTTTATATAATATGTGTTAATGCGTAAGTTTAAATACTTTTATTCCTCAGGCACCCATGATGCAGACTTAGAATATGTTGGGATAATTTTGCCGAAAATGTTGGAAAAGTTTCCGAACGGTGTTTTCTTCTATTTGTACGCTGGAAGATTGGAACAATTGAAAGGAAACTTTGAAAAGGTGGGAGAATCTGGACAAAGTATTGTTTAGTTTGTTTAAAGATACATTCGTATCATTAGTATCAGCATTGGCGCCTAAATTTGAAATTTGAGGTACCCGTATTCTTACCTTGCTTGAGTCCGAGAGAAAAGCCAGGAGGCTACGATAAATTTAAAAAAGTTTGGACAAAATTTTGGTTACGTTGTTCAGAAACAGATATCCCATTAATGGTATCAGAATATCTTGGAATAGTTTTGAGATATTATAGTTTATGTTGTTTAAAGACATCTGCATCATTAGTATCAGCATTGCCACCTTTTTTAAAAAGTCAGGGTAAAGTTTTTAAAGATAAAAATTTATGCCGGTGAAAGCATGAATATTTTTCTCGTCATATTATTAGGTTTTATTAGAAAATAAACTGTTCATTGCACTATCACAGCTGTATAATGTTTATTTTAAGACAAATTGTTTATGCATTTATACTGGTTAGCCTACTCATGAGAACTCTGATTTATTTTCCGGGTATACAGGCATACCTTGCACACCCATGTTAGGTGCCTATGGGTATGCAGTATCTAGCATAGAATCCAGTATCTTTTAGTCACAATGCAACTACTGAGCCATGGCGACTGACACTTATCAACTTAACAGACCGGCAAATTTTCTGTAGGGTGTCAGCAAAAGCTATAAATTTCCAATGAAAATGTGAAATCTTTGTCTAGAGTATTTTTTTAACTTATATAAACTGGAAACGCCGGTGACTGCATTTAAACCCTTGGCCTTGCTGCTATACATACTGTGTAGAAAGTTAAACTCCGGTATCAAATTAATGCCAGAACTAAAGAGATATAATGTCAGAAAACCAAGACATAACTATTGATGCTATTAAACTTGCAAAAATACACTTCATTGGCATTTTCTGAAAATTATGTAATTGCTATTACACATAAAACTTCAAGATACAACGCAAGATATTGTTGGTGTTGTTATGTAGCATTCATTATAAAGCATGAATGTAACTTAATTTATCCTCACATGGCTGCAAACGACAGTCGTTATAACATGTATGTTAATACACATGCCAGTTGATGGGTTACCATGTATGTTACTTCGTGGGTGATTATTTTTTGGGGATTTTTTCGTTTTTTTATGTATGGCTGATAATTTAGACAACCCATTAGTGACCACTGGGTTAAAGCAATTGCAGTTAAGTGTCTTGCCCAAGCATTACATAACCTAACTGTGCCAAGCTATTTTAAGTAGAGTAATAACATGTGTTGTGGTTCTCATATGTTTACCTAACTTGCATATGAGTCATTTAGCAAACATTACCTTCCTTTGATTTATGTTTTCATAACAATGCAAACCATTGTGATGGTTACAATGGTTAATTATTACCAAACATTGAATGCAAGTACATGTATTAAAGGCCCAAGTTACATAAAAAATAATTTTAAATTATAAACTTTATTTTGCATTTTTGTTGCTGCATTATTTTCCAGAAATTTTATTGCCATTTTTTATAAGCAAATTTCTTTACTCCAGCTCTATTTTTATTTTCCAAAATTTCTTTATGTAGATCTTGTTAAATAAGAAATCTATATAAATATGTTTGTTCTTTGTTTCTTTTTTCAAAACACAACACAACCATGATACAGTGGTTTGAGCATTAATGCAAATGTGTAAAAGTACTAGGTAGAAATATTTTCTGTTTGGCTGCATAATCTTTGTTACTTGTTCCTTATTCCCAAAACACATCTGTGGCACAATGGTTGGACCTCTTAACTACAGAGCCACTATTGTGGGCACATGAAACAAAACACCAGAGGTGTATGAAATAAAACACCCATGTTATAAAAACTGTTGTTGCCTTGCAAAATAAATAAGTTACATTCGTTCACATTTATTCAATCAGTTAAATTATTAAAAAAAACAAACAAAAAGTTAGCACCTTTTCTGCTTGTCGCTGAATATTTTGCTCCTATACCAACATTTCTACTCTACCCGTATCCGAGCCACATATTTCTTCATTTATTTGATTAATATGATTTTATGATTTGAAACGCAGGCGATCGGCCGTTTAGAAAAAGCAGCCACACTACAGAACGATTGGAAGCAATTTTCTCATGCTTGTTACTGGGAGTTAATGTGGTGTCATGCTACTCTGTTTAAATGGCAAGAAGCTGCTGATTATGCTGATAAACTAAGGTCTATATTGTGTGAAGTATACAGTATGTTTGCATGTATAATAGTGCTTCATTATTTTAATGATTTTTTAAATCTTATGCTGCTGTTTATGAAGATAAAATAAGGTCTATATTTGTGTTTGTGTGAATCATATAATGTTTGCATTTGCACGTATGATAGAGTTTGATTTTTCTAATGGTTTTCTCCATATGAGTGTTGGCTAATTTACCAAGGCTTTTGCATGTAAGGGCAAGCACTTATATTTCTATTATTTTTAACTTGACTTCTTTCACACTGCTTTAAATATATGAAATAATATCTACATTATATAATTCTAATGTGTAAGTAGGCTTGAGCAAGCACTTTAGTTTTATATCATTTTATAATTGCTTTGTTTTGCTGCCTTGCTGGTATGTTTACTTATACTTATACTTAATGCATTTTTTTTAATTTTAAAAAGGGCAAATTCTTTCAAAGTCAAAAAGTTTTCCCTTTTTTTAAAAATATATAATAACCAAAAGTATTGTCATGCTTCTATGTTTGTTTAGAAAAGAGAGCAATTGGTCAAAATGTACGTACACCTATCTACAAGCTGTATTTCTCTACATGGTAGATGGTAATGGATTAAAACACAAAGAAGAAATTGTCGCCTTACTTAAGTATTGTGTTTCAACAATATATATTACATTTATGTGTTTTATAATTTATCCTTTTTTTATAATATTATAAATTTGATTTATTGGTTTAGCAGCCACACTTTCACTTAAGTAATTTTACTCTTCCTTGGGCAAGACACTTAACGGATATTACTCTGACCCAGTGGTCACTAATGGGTTGTAGCACACTGCTTGTCTGGGTATTGGACCAAGTATTTTTACTCACAGAGCGTTTTTAATGACTGTCGTTTTGCTGCTAATTCTTTCCCTTAATTTTTTTAATTAATCTGTTCTTAGTTACCGCTCTTCTATTTGAAAAGATAAATAATTCCTGTATGTTGTGTATTCTAATGTCGTGACCATTTTCTTATTTTAAGGGAGATGCCTTCATTGAAGCAAAGGTTTGCTGGCAAGAGCATTCCAATGGAGAAGTTCTTGATCAGGAAAGCTCGCAAATATTTTGAGCAACAAGAATATCTTCTACTGCCCGCACATGTAAGGTGTATGTGTAGTGTCTAAAGTTTCTATTCTATGTGAGATCCTACAGTGTGACATGCGATGTAAAGTTGGTTTCCATTCAATTTGGCAAATGTGCCAATACCAAACATTTTAGTTTTGATAAAAAATCAAACAATGTTCATAGTCCATACGTAACTACACTAATATTAATTAAATTACTTTACACAGGAAATGATCTACGCATGGAATGGCCTCGTAATGTTGAAACAAAACAAGGAAATTCGCGACAAACATCTTCAACTCATTATTCAACAACAAAATGTATTAGAAGAAAAAAAGGAAAAGTTTTCATCAAATTCCGGTGTGTATTTTGCCGGTTTTTGGAATAAATTTCCATTAATGAATAAATAATTGTAACTTACTTTATTCTCGCGTGGCCGGAAATTGACAGTTTGTCCATTATACAGCAGATAATAATAGCAAGAATGACAAAGGTGACGCCTTCAACTATTATGACGACTATTGCCTCTTAAACTTAATGAAGGGAGCTTGTTTAAGGTTTGATCGACAACCAATGCAAGCTGAACTTTGTCTGTCGGATATCAAGGAAAAGTAAGCGGTTGTTATGTTTTAAAATTAGAAATATAAAGTTTGTGATCTTGTATATATGAACTTGCACACCCCACATTACAACTTAAGCAATTCTAATTTTAAAAAGAAAAATGAAATATTGAGTTTAAATAATAATTAAAAAGAACAACGAAAAAAAATTTTTTACATTACCTAAAACAATAACAAACTAGACACCTATTCTATTTCAACTTCTTAAACCACTAATTTTTGTTTTATCTTGCCCCCACCCTATTATAATATTAATCAAATATTCCTTAAATAATAAGCTAACTTCGGGTTCAATTTCAGTTACAAAGGAATAAACAAGGACCATTACTTAGCCCCTGCAGCGTTAGCTGACTTAGCATGGATGTGTATTGAAGAAGGAAAGTTCAATGAAGCAACTGCTCATCTGAAATATATCAGGTAGGGTGTGTGTTGTTGGTAGGGTATGGGTCAACTCTGGAACAAATACCAGTCCCATGGTAAACCATGCTGTAAAACCTCCCCCATGTATAATAGAAGCCTAGCCTAGCCTAAACCCCAGATTTCATGGCGTGCCCCACTGTAGGACCTCACCCATATATAAGAATGTTATCTTGCTGTAAAACCTCTTCCATATATAATAGAATGTTGAAACAACTGTATCCTAAACCCCAGGACCCATGGCGTGCCCGAATGTAAAACCTCACCCGAATAGAAAGTGCATATACAATGTTGGGATAATGGGCCAACTCTGGCCTAAATCTAAGGTCCATAGGGTGTTACACTGTACGAACTAACCCATGTAGAATAGAATGTCCATATACAATGTTACTCTACTTATTCAAACAGAGTCACCCTACTTACCTAAATATGGTAGAATTGTAACTTATTTATCCTCTCGTGGGTGGAAAACGACAGTTTTTATAACAATTTACCTCGCATGTCACTTATTTGTCCTCGCGTAGAATGGCAATGACAGTCGTTATAAGACGGGAGTGCTGTTTCATACACCTCGCGCTTCATTTTGAGTTACCTCATATCTTTGTGGGTGATTTTATTTTTTTAATTATATACTGTTTGCTTCACAATTTAGACAACCTATCAATATATATAGTTAACCTATGCATCTAACACCACTTACAGGAAAACGTACTCACACTACTCAATGGAGTCTCGTATTCACTTCCGCATACACGCTGCACAAACCAAACTCAACGAGATATCAAAACCAAGCTTTTCAACATGAAACAACGTGTCATAATAATGTACATTATGACATAATAGTAGCACACAATGGACATGACAATAATTTTTTTAATTTTTTTTTCTCAAATTAAATTAATTTTATTTTTCTATCATGAACATTCAAGACTACCATAATACGTTATGTGTATTTTTTAATCCATCTCTTTCTTTAAATGTGTTTTTTTTCTGTAGGTTTATTAAATATGTATTACCCCAATAGTGGACTATGCAGTAGTAACACATTCCCATCCATATAAGGTAGGGGAAGATGGGACACCTTTTCATTCTATTTTCTTAGTGTCTCAATTTACCCCACCCATATAATGTAGTTATATTAAACTAAGCACTTTAGTATATAACATGTCTAACTCATTGATTGCATTTTTCGCTAAATTATAATTTACGCAAATTGCAAACAGATAAAAAACTACGTTAATAGTCATTTTTACTGGGTGTTAAATATTGTTTTTTAAAATAAATATTTTGTTATAAAAACTTTGTTTTGTTTTAAACTTTTTTTTACAACTTTTTTTCACCCTAACTTAATGGGTCTTTATGTGTCACCTGTGTAAATGGGCGTCGGTTGGGCGCTTTTGGTCGAAATCACTAAGTTTTAAGGAGTGTTTTTATTTTTTGTTGATTTTTGCCATGTTTTGTACAACATACACCCACAATGAACAACACTGGGTGTATCTTTCACTTAGTTCTGTTAGATGTCTTTGTTCAACATGTGATATGCGTTTGTAACTTTTTTTCCAATGTAATTTTAATTTTAGTTTTCCAATGTAATTTTAATTTTAATCACGTTTGAAGAATTAACACTGTGTATGTGTTTCTTGTACATTTATCATTATCTTACAATCAATATAACAAGGGTGGGAACTTAAACCATGGTTTGCAAAACACCAACGGTTTTTGGTCATTTAAATTGTTATCTAACTTTTGGTGTTAATTGTTCTATTCTATATGGGTGAGGTTCTACAGCAAGGCACGCCGTAGGACCTGGTATTTAAGCCAGAGTTGCTCTAGCTTAAACACCAAATAAGTAAACTATTTTGACCACTTTTTAATTCTTAAATTGGTTAAAAAATAATAATTTTATTAAACTGGTTTACTCATAAATTTACCGCTTCTATATAGCTATATTGTCCATTCTAAAATGCTCAAAAACCATTATATTTATACATTTTTCTCTGCCCAATTACCTACAAGTTTGTCATTCGCTTTTCAAATTAAAATCTTTCGCTGTTTTTCCAAAACGTCCCCCCTAACCTATGCATTTCTATGCAAATTTGAATCGCTATTTACGCTATGTAGGTTGTAGGCGAATGTTCCTCAAACTAAAAATTTTGGTGATTTTTGCAAATATGTCGTTTTGAATCTAACAGAGCACAGATCGAACTATAATTGTTTTATTTTGTTTTAGTAGCATTAAGAATAATACAAATATGACTTTGTTTGTCCTTTGTTCGCGAAAATATGAACAGAATATGTTTAAACTAAAGTAGATAAGCTGTAGCTGTAACCCAGTGGTCACTAATGTATTGTCTACTTGGTCAGCTATAGAGAAAACAAAATCACCCATAAAGTTACGTATGTTGATAACTTGTTAGCGGGCACAAGGTGTATGAATAGTTAGGGTATTCTTGATATAGTAGGGTGGGGGAAGACGGGACACCTTTAGCACACAATATCGAAATATCCTGATCGTGTTTTAAACAAATAACAACGGTCTATGGGAATTGTGAGCATACGGTTTTATATTTCTTTGAATGTTCTTTGTTTACTACCAAATGCGACGAGAAAATAGAATAGAATAAAAGGTGTCCCATTTTCCCCCATCCTACTATACATGACTTTAGTTGCACCGTCGAGGATAAATAAGACAATGGGGAAGTAAAACAAAACGACTTGTAATGCGTGTTATGAGTAAGGTGAAACTACATTGATTTATTACGTAACAACCGAATATTGTGTCAACTCTGAGCTAAATCATTACGCACACTTTCTACAGTCATCAGCTTTAATTAATAATATTTATCAGCTTTAATTAAATAAGCCAACTAAGTTGCGTTTTACCATTACGTATACTTTTTATTCTTGGCGTATTATAACAACTGACAAATCATATTACAGCTTGCTTTGTACTGTTATTTCTTTTTACACGATATCGCAAGGATAAGGTTTCCACATATAGATACGATTACATACATGGAAACTCCCTATAGCAGACACGAGGTGTATGAAACAGATCATTCATGTTATAAGGGCTGTCGTTGCCACGCCATGCGAGGATAAACAACTAACAATAAACCATACAAGTAGGCCTAAAAACAATGGCACAACATAAGTGATGGAAGCTGTGCGGATAAACAAGTTACATTCAAGACGTAATGCATTGCGAGCACAAAAAAACGCTGATTAATATTACTTCAAGCAAAGTAAGCACCGACGCCTCCCATACGAAGCGAAACTCTGTTTTTTGCTGCTTCATTGTAAATTGTTTGAGACGTTGAATGCAGGCACGAAGTAAGCCGTTTCGGTTATTATGGCGGTGATAGGTTCTAAGATAGACAGGCCCATGGGTTGTATGTTAAAGTTTGATTGTAAATTGTCTAGTTTTTGCTGCTTGATTGTAAATTGTTTGAGACGTTGAATGCAGGCACGCAGTAAGCGGTTTTCGGTTATTATGGCGGATAGGTTCTGATGCTGATTGCTGAGATAGGCAGGTCTATGGTTTGTATGTTGAAGCTAAATCTGTTTAGGCAGCGATTTACAGATGGATAGAAGTAAAGGATGTAATGTTAACAATGGTTTTAAATGTGTTGTATTTATAGAACTGCAGGGTAAGATGGATAGTAAGCATACAATGTCCCATATTTCCTGGTCGTGTTTTTAACATATAACATCGCTATATAGAGTCGTGGCGATACGGTTGTATAATTTTGTAAATATTCTTTGATTACTATCAAATGGAACGATAAAAAAGAATGAAAATGGACCATCTTACCCCAACCTACTATATATTGCACGAAGCGCTGTTTAGGTATTTAACATGTTGGTTGTAGGCAGCAGTTTTAATTTAGATATATACATAGCGATTACATTAGTCTGGATTTCCAGCTGTGCAATGTTAGTACTATGGGCACGGTAAAGCAATGGGTTTATCAAGAAAGCATACAGATAACAATCACCCACAAAGTAACATGCATGGTAACTCGTAAACTGGCACTAGGTGTATGAACACCCGTGTTATAACGACTGTCGTTTTCCGGCCACGCGAGGATAAAGTAGGTTACATTCATTTAACATTTCACGGAATTAAAGCTCTGTATTTTGTATTTAAAACTTCTTCTATACTGAGACGGTTTTATATTATGTTGTGTCAGATGAGACTTCTGGGATTAATCGTATGTTTAGCAATTAGTGCTAACGAGGATACAACACGACCGCCTGCACTTCGTTACATCTTACTCTTGTTACAAACTCGCTTGGGAATTAATTTCACTCCACGCGTTACGTAGTGTCGGACCGCGACAGTGACGACCGACGTAGGCATGGAATTAGTGTCATGTTCACAGCAAGCATAGTGGCATGGGGCTTGTATACGTGTGAGAATAACATGGTTGCTTGCAGTGAAGCCACATCTACAAGCCTTGATGGCAGCGTCGCGTTGCCAAAGTTTGTTGCATTAAAGGAATACGGGTTGCCGCAAAGTTGTATTAAAACTTTAATACGGTCGTCTAGCCTTTTAATAAACGGCTACGGGTAATGAAATTACGATCAAGGATAGAGGTTTTACAATGTGCGCCACGTCATTTAAGGGCGTGCTGATTAATGAAGACGAAAAGAGGAGACAGTTTATTTGGCTTTTGAAGTGTCGCCTATTGTGTAGATATTTAATACAAGTTCCCACCGTGACGGTAGCGGTGTGGTTGATAAACTGCCTTCATATGTTACATTCCCATAACCCTTGCCATGCTCCCAAGGCTCAATCAGCTTATGTAGCTTTATCGCGGTTTAAAATCTGACTTGTTTTATTTAAATTGCAGATAAAACATTGTGTGGTCTGGCTAACCGACTGCAGCAGCACGTCGATCGAATTAGAAAGCAAGTCGTTCGATAAGACGACGTATTATCGCCGTCCGAGTAAAACGCCTTCCAATTGTAGTAATGGTAGGCAGGTCGTGCAGTATTAGCGTGTTAGAAGGAACTTCGTCTAAGGTTCCACGCAAAAAGCAATCGAAACATTATGAACCTTCCGCCTCTCGTTCAGGGTTCCATTCAGTTAACGACGCGAGCAGGCGAGCACTGCAGTCTCATACCAAATTGCAAAGCCGGTAGCATAAGAGTGCTTGACTCTTTATCAGGCGACGCAGAACCTCTTGGCTTGATTGGAAGGCAACAGAACGCTGCATGCTTCGTCAGCAACAGACCTATACGTTACTGTGGATGCTATATACGCGGTAATAGTACGCCGTATTGTGTATAATGTGTTTATATGAATGTATAGCGACGGTTTTCCAACCAAGGATCTAATGCTTCAGTTTGGTTAGGCGGTAAGTTAGCATTGTCAGTGACTGTATCGCTTAAAAAAGATTATGCCGCCTTAGTCGCCTTAGTAGTCATATTCTTGAGGCTACTTCCGTGTATTTCACGTCGTACGCTTTGTGAAAGACGGTAACCAAGAATACTGTGCGTAGATGCAGTTAAAATCCGGGTAGTGCGGCACGTTGTACTTTACTAGTTCCCTAGTTTTTTGTAACAGATAAATCAGTAAATGGTGTGTGGGAAAACAAATATGAATGGTGACGAAACCGTCTTAGAGCAACGTCATGTGAGTTTTTCTGTGTACAGGAGGAACGAGTATTGCCGATGACTGAATATAGGTTTGTTTGTGTAGCTGAATTACTTAGTTAAACTCTTTCGTACGCGTGCAAGGTTGTAGATGTCTAAATACATATTGTCAATTTGTGTTTTGTCTACAGTAATGTGCTGTATATAGCGCGTATACGCTTCTATTTTATACATAGGTACGTATACTGTTGCGTTATTTTGTTCCATAATACCAGTAGTTCTCAACCTATTGAAAGGCGTACCCCTTTTGGTACATACAGGTGTTTTTCAGGTGGTACTCAAGTAACTATCTAGGTTCAATAATCAAAAAAATTACCAGTAAATGAAATAAAAGAGTAGGTTTTTTGACTAAAACCGTAACTTTTAAATAAACGTTGCGAGTTCTCTTTATAAAAGTGACACGCGAGTGGAAAAAGGTTAAAAAAGCTGAATTATCATTATTTCAGCTGTATATTGAACTGTGTTTTAAAAATTAACAGCGTTTTTTTAGAGTAGTGAAGCTACGGTTTTATTATTCAATAAATATTCTGTTTATTACCAAAAGGGAATAGAAATGAATAAAAATATGGGCCATCTTACCCCAACCTATATATATATATATTGGTGGAGAGCTAGGTTTCGGTTAAGGTTTGTATCTATGCTATATAAGATAAGGGTTTAGTTTCGAAAATGATTAACTTTTTTCAAGTACCGGTGTATCTAGTTCAAACAACTTAATATTGGCGACCCTGCGACAGAGCATCAGTCATTCAGGCTATGCAATGTTAACTATTGAGAGCATACTTAATTTTAGTTGATTATGGCGGCGTTTTGGAATTTACCTGAGAAAAAAAGGTCAATTACCCATTGAAATATTTAGAATCAAGTTCAGATTCGAGTTCCGCACTAACAAATATACAGAAAGTCGTAAATTTCTTGGCTTTCTACTTTTACGAGATTGTGTCGTTTGATCTTCCACGGTGTTTGTCGATTGTAAATTTGTCAGAACTTATTTTATTACAATATATACTAGCGTTCTAACTTACACCAATTGTTTGGTTTCAAAAGTGCTTTGACTTATTGTAGGGTGGGGGACGATGGGACATCTTTTCGTTCCATTTCCTCGTCCAATTTGGTGGAAAACAAAGAATATTCAAAGAATTATAAAAACGTATTATCACGACTACCAAAGAACGGCATTAATTGTTTAAAACACGTTCAATATATTTAGAAATTATGTGCTAAAGGTGTCCCGTATTCCCCCACCCTTCTATATATGTACTTTGAATCAGAGGCTACAATCTTATTGTAGCTATATATTTTAAGCTGGGAATTTTTGCGGTTACTATACGTTTATAGAAGAGTGGGGAAAGATGGGACACATTTAGCACATAATATCTAAATAACCTGTGTTTTAAACAGTTAACAAAACTCTACAGGAGTTGGAAGATACGGTTTATAATTCTTTGAATGTTCTTTGTTTACTTCCAAATGGGACGATAAAATTGAATGTGTCCCATCTTCCCCCACCTTACTATATAGGTATTGATATTTTCATAAATATTAACTGCAGGACAAACACAAATATTGCTTTATAAACACGCACGCCTGTTATAGCAGCGGGCGCTATAAAAGATTCTGTTACAGGATACTCGCCTACGTATATTCTATAATAATTTGATCCACATATATTAAAATGAACCGTCATGGCTTGTTGTTTGTTTAGTATTAGTCATACAGTTTATTACTGTGAGGTAAGATGGATACCGTTTGCACATAACATCTCATATTTCTTAGGCGTGTTTAGGAGCACATGGTTATGTAATTATAGTACTGTAGGGTAATTTGGGACACCTTTGGTGCAAAATATACAAATATCCCGACCGTGTTTTAAACAATTAACAACGGTCTATGAGGGTCGTGAGGATACGGTTTTGTAATTCTGTAAATATTCTTTGTTTTCTATAAAAGAGACGATATTTGAAAACATGGAACATTTTACCCCTTCCTACTATATACGTTTATCATGTACAGACAACACAAATAGTGACAATATGTTTGTTTGCTTTCCTATCGAAGTAATAGATCGGTCATGCAATGATTTACGACCACATCGGTGTAAATGGTCGACGACACGACAGTTTCCAGTCGTTTTCGGTGAAATTTACACCCGCTAAGCGTCGATGTTTGATCAGTTTTGTGTAGAACGAACCTTTTATATTATAGACATAAAGAAAAATAGTTGAGTTTCCCAGCCGTAACAGTAAGTCTACGCATCCGAAAATAGGTACTATTTTTTTGGACGTATAGAACTGTGGGGTAAGATGGATACAGTCAGCACAGGATACGGGTATATAGTTCTGCAAACATTCATTGTTTACTACCGATTGGGACGATGAAAGAGATTGAAAACATGACCATTTAACACCAATATACTATAACATAACTTTGACAGTCACTTGTAACAGGCAGTTTATTACGTTTTCACCTATAGTGAGCTTTAACATTGTTTTGCAGGTAAATTTCAGTCATTTTACTCTGTTTAAAATTGATTTTGTTCCGTGATCGAATGGATAAGTGAATTTATGTTTTGCATTAATTCGTATTTGTCTCTTCAATTAGTATAACGAAGAACAAGAGTTCCATATCTGAACGAAAATATGAGATAAAGCAATAAATATGCAATCTTTAAACGCGCAAATGGATAGGACACATACGCACAAGTAATTGATAATGAGTATAAGTTTACACTGAAAACAAATAAATAGACATAAAAAACATAATTTTTGTTTTATTTTCCAACACGATGGCGAAGATAAAAATTATTAAAACAACGGAGAGAAGCGGCGACAGTCGTTAAAACACGTTATGAGAATATGTGAGAAAGAGCGCGGAAAACACACCTGCCGATTGATCCGTCGCCATAAAACGTCGGATTACCTGCTGACGCCATAAACCGTTGGCCGTTCATTGTCGTTTAATGATATTTATTTTCCCCTTTTTAAATATTAGATCACTATATATGTTATATACAGTGTATATTGTGTAAAGAGAAAATATAAGGGATTTTTTGATCGCGTGAGCGTTTGTTATAAAATATGAACAATCTGCCAGCAAATACTGACTTCAGTTATCTTTAAAAATGCGTTCATGATAAGAAATAGTTACCATATTAGTATATTCCTGTTTTGTTTTAGGCCATTTTGTGCGAAAATGAATATTTGGGTTTTATTGAACGTTAGATTTGGTTTCTGTTTACCCACAGCGGGTTTTGAACTTTGAACCTTCTGGGTCACCCATATTAGTGGTTATTATTGTTGTTAACTCAGTACGTAGGCAGGTTAGTTAACATAGCGCGCCAGTATACATAACTATTGCGTTGTTGTATTTGTTGTTTGACATAATATTATTTTAAAAACATCGCCACATGGTAGACGATACCTTGGTGACAAAGAATTACGATTACGTTTATATTATAGGTCAGTGTAAGATGGTCCATCTTTTCATTTTATTTTATTATTTGGTTGTAAACAAAAAACATTTTCAGAATTGTATAGCCTAACCGTAGTCCCACAATTCTAAAAGATCGTTGTTGTTAATTGTTAAAAACATATGGAAAACATGTGCTAACGGTGTCCATCCTACCCCGCAGTACTATACTTTATGGGAACAGTTTTCGCATAGGTGTAAAAATGTTCGAGCTCTTGGGTGTCGATTATTGCAACACGATTGTTACGAAAGCAGAATAGGATATAATGCAAGGGTGCCATACGAATTAGATATGAGATGTTATGTTCTAATGGTATCCATTTTACTTTACATTGTTATAATAGGGCGTATAGTTTTGTGTAGAACGTACGTGTCGATGCTTGTATCAACCTTGGAGTGCAGCGACAGAAACAGGCGGAGTTTGAGTTATATTAAACCTGTCGGTGCATAATTTATAACGATAGAGTGGCGTCGCTGCAAAAAAGATGGCTGACGACAGGACAGAAAAACGTCGGCGGGCCATTACAGTTTTATGGGCCTGCTCCCTGGGCAGTGGAAGCGATTTATTGAGCGACAAAATCATTAATTATTCATCAAATTCCTGTTCGCGTACCCTTCCCCGTCGAACAAGTTAAGCTTGAGCAGAAACTTTCATAATTATGATCTTCACGGGCAGAAGGTTACAGGGTTGCATGAGGACACTTAAAGGTTAGTCTGTTGTGTTTTGCGCGGCATTGAAGTCGAATTTCGGGAAATTCTGAGGCCAATTTTATAGATTGAGGAAAATGCGTAAAAAATGGGTAGTATGTGTTAGAATAATTAATTTTAAGGTGCGAAAAAAAAACTGTTTTTCAAAATATGATGCTTGTTTTGAGTTTCGGGGAAACGCGTAAAGGTATATTGGTAAACAGAAATTTCGAAGTAAAAGTTTAAAGTTTTGTGAACATAAGAAAATTTTCTGGGGAAATGAAAGATCGCGCCCGCTTGACGGTAAACGAAAATTTTAGGCACAACGTATTAACGGTTTGTACTCTTTCGTAGACATCATTTTGAGGAAAATGTCACATTTCGAAAATTATGTCGGTGATCTGTCGTATATTAAAAAATAGGTTTGTATAAACATAAGAGCTATTTCGAATTCGCAGTAGATCTACAGGCAATGTGGGAATCGTAGACGCTGCACTGTTTATAGTTATACTGTTGGGTAAGATTCCATATTCCTAATCATGTTTTGAACAAGTAGCAACGCTATTTTGAAGTCTCTGGTCTACAGCTACAAAATTCTGTAAATATTTTTTGTGATTTAATTTTTATGTGTTTTTACCCAGGTCATAAGTAGCAAATATAACCAGATATAGCAACATGCAGAGCGCTTGCCCCCAGCAAATAGTCTGGGACCCTGCCGTGGTAGCTCCTCACCATTTTGTTGCACATCCTAGCCATGCAGGAGGGCTTGTCCATATCGCCCAGCATACCGGAGAGGGAAGCATCGGTGCTACAATGATGCAAGACATGAACGACAAAGCTTTAGCATCAGGTTACATGCAAATGAACCCAGCAATGGGCAGAGGTCTGACCCCTGTGTTTGTGAAAGCAAATGACGGATCAAACTGGTTTCTCCAGCATCATTATCCAGCGCCCCAAATGCCCATGGCGCCCCACCCTTACCCAGGGGTGCAGTACGTCACATTCCAACCCCCTATGTCGACTATGGGTCACCTGAACCCCCTCCAGCCGCAGCATATACAAGTCAAACCAGGGGACGTGTTGGACCCCCACAGCGTTGGACGAACGGTCACTATGTCAGAGGTGAACCAACTTCTTCCACCGATCGAACCGAGAAATATTCTGATTCCGAAACGACGCAGTGGGCAAGGAAATTGTAAGTTAAAAATATTTTTAGAATCGTAGGTAATTTGTAGTAATGAGCCGACTCGTCATTGTAGGGCGTAGGACTCTATATGGGTTAGAATGTGCATATACATTGTTGGGGTAATGTCAACTCATGCCTAAATATCCAAGTCCCCTGGTGTGCTTTAATTGCCGTAGCACCTCACACATAAAAAAAATACAGTTTTGGGTTTATAATGGGCAAACTTAGGCCAAATCCCGGGTCCCAGGGCATGCACTACCGTATAACCTTTACCGTATAGAATAGGCAAAATCTTTTTTTATTAACTCCTTATTTTTAACGCCTTATTATTTTTAACGGTTCTACGGTAGTGCATGCCTTTTTAACGGATTTTAACGCCTTATTACACATTCTCTAAAACACCTTTTTTGCAGCCGTTGGTTTTTCCCGGGTGAGCAATGCTACCAACTGTGAAAGGTCGTTAAGAGGGAGCAACGTCGGTACGCGGAGACGAAGTCAGTCGTTTGAAAGCAACGAGAGTTCATTAGCAGGTGAGTTGTTTTATATAATTTTATCCTGTTTTCTCAGAGGATTTATTGTGACACATAACGCTAGTAAACAGATATATTCCAATTTTTAAATATTTTTTCACAAAGTAACATACGTGGTAACTTTAGATGTATGAACCAAAACAACCATGTTGTAACGACTGTCGTTTTCCTACTACGCGGGGATAAATAAATTACATTGATTCATTCGATCAAAAAGATTTAACCTTGAAGAATATTAAAAAACACATAAAATCTATAATGTGTCCTACGGTGTGATACGCCATTTCCCGGGTATAGATATTATGTGCTAAAGCTGTCCCGTTTTATTGCAACCTGGGTTCAAAGTGTCTCGCTACAACGCTACCTAAACATTTACCAAGCTTCCGGAGCGGCGTACCGAGTTTCTTATCTTTATCATAAACACAATTATGTGAATTATAACAGCCATTTAAACCCACGATACACAGTGTGTTGCTTTTTATTATTTTTTGGAAGGTTATTTGCGGTAAGGCCAAAGTACCGTGTAATTTTTGCCCAATGGGAAAACAATGCTAATTTAAAAATAATATGTTAACAAATAACAGATGCTTTATATTTAAAAGCAATTGAGTTGTGATTATTTTAAACGGATATGTTTAATATATTATGCGTATTTGATCAAGGAATACGTTATTGTATTTTAAAATGGCGGCCCAAAGAATGTGCTCTTATTTTTAAACGACTTCAATTTCATACGTTTTTTTTTGGGGCAAGAGTAATACAAGTATATAGTAGGGTTGGAGAAGACGGGACACCTTTGGCACGTACTATTACATCCTGATCGTGTTTTAATCAATTATCAACGGTCATTGGGAGCCCTGAGGATATGGTTTAATAATTCTTTGAATGTTCTTTGTTCACTACCAAATGGGATGAGAAAATAGAATGAAATGAGTCCCATCTCCCCCTACCCTACTATATGTAAAATATATCGATTGCATTTGGCTGTCGAGTACTTCAAATGTTGATTGTTTCCAACTCAGCGGTCGCTAATGGGTTGTACAAATTATCAGTCAATATAATTTCGCAATACATGCAACAGCGGGCACGAGTTGTGCAACAAATTCAAATACGGGCACGGTAGTGTATATAGGTGTCCATGTTATAACTAATATAGTAGCGGGGTTTGGTAATAAACGAAATATATCTAAAGAATAATATAACCGTATCCTCACGACTTAAAGATCGTTGTTAATTGTTAAAAACACGATTAGAAAATATGGGATATTATGCACTAACTTTATCCATCTTATAGCCCCCTAAAAAACAGTATAGTAGGATGGGGAAAGATGGGACACCTTTTTATTCTGTTTTCTCGCCCCATTTGGTATTAAACAAAGAACATTCAAAGAATTATACAACTGTATCTTCACGACTCCCATATACCTTTGTTAATTGTTTAAGACATCATCAGGATATTTATATATTATGTGCTAAAAGTGTTCCCTCTTCCGACCCCCTTATACCTTGAATTTTAATATAACCGTTTAAATCTGTATTGCAGGTAATGGGTTCCAAATCCCGTTGAAAAAATCTAGCCATTCAGCAATGCCAGTTATTGAGGCGACAGTTGAACGCATGGAAGGCGTTGGATGCAGAATTCCTGACCCGATACAACAACGTAGTGTGACTGATATATTGGAATATTATTTCTCCGACGATTGCTTGTCCAGAAATGGTTATTTATTGAAACAGGTGAGTCCCTTTGGCGGATTTTCCATGTTATTGCGAAGCTTGTTTGCTTAGTATGGGGTTTATAAAAGATTGGACGCATAATATAAATAATATGTAACTAATAATGAATGTAACTTATTTGTCTTCTCGTGTAAACGACAAACGTTATAACACGGGTGTTTTGTTTCATATACCTCGTGCCATTCTATGATTTTGTCCTCATTCATCGACCCGTTTTGTAGTAAACAAAGAATAATTTCAAAAATACTAGGATTTTGTGCTATATTTAAATATAGTATAGGTTGCGGTCTGATAATCCATGGTTTTATGCTCTTTTATCGTCCTATTGAAGATAACGACTGAGGAACAAATCTGGATTTTTTTCGCATATACATTAGGGTGGGGGAAGATGGGACACCTTTGGCACGTAATATCCAAATATCCTGACAGTGTTTTGAAATAGTAGCACCAGTCTATGGGAGTTGTAAGGATACGGTTTTATAAACCTTTGAATTGTCTTTGTTTACGCCCAAACGGGACGAGAAAATAGAATAAAAAGGTGTCCCATCTTCCCCACTCTACTCTATAATATAAAAGGTTCGTTCTACACAAAACTGAACAAACATCGACGCTTAGTGGGTGTACATTTCACCGAAAACGACTGCAAACTGTCGTGTCGTCGAACATTTACACCGATGTGGTCGTAAATCATTGCATGACCGATCTATTACTTAGATAGGAAAGCAAACAAACTTATTGTCACTATTTGTGTTGTCTGTACATGAAAAACGTGATATTCCATAGGTTGGGGTCAAATGGCCGATGTTTTGAACCTGTTTTCTTTTGGTAGACTCCCATAGACCGTTGTTAATTGTTTAAAACACGATCAGGATATTTAGATACAATGTGCAAAAGGTGTCCCGTCTTCCCCATCCTAGTAAATCCGCATGCCTACGACTTTAATAAACCATTGTTAAATGTTAAAAACACGACAAGAAAATATGGGTTTATCGGTATTCATACCACAGTAATATATAGTAGTGGGGTGTGGAAAGATGGGACACCTTTTTATTCTACTTTCTCTTCTAATTTAGTAGTTAACAAAGAACATTCAAATAATTATAAAACCGTATGCTCACGACTCCCATAGACCGTTGTTAATTGTTTAAAACACGATCAGGATATTCGAATATTATGTACAAAAGGTGTCCCGTCTTACCCCACAGTACTAGACTTTATTGTTTCTAATTTACGGATTTTTGAAATGACGTCATTTGTTCTAGTTAATTTAAAAGAAGCTTTATGTTTTGATTAAAGGTCACCAGTTGTGTGTAGACGTGGGAGTTATTACTAACGTCATATAATACGCCATAACACATATATGCTATTTGCGCGAAGAAATGAAAATATTATTATACCTGTTTACGGTAAACGTGCGCGTTGGCTAAAAATATACAGTGTTTTACGTATAGCTTATAACAATAATAAACAAAATTAGGTAAAAGTATTTTATTTTTAAATAATCACAAATATGATTCTGTCACATGTTGATTTTTTTTAAATACGGTGTCCAAAAAGAAGCTTTAAATATGATATAAACAATTTTTGGAGATCAAAGCAGATTTTTTGTTTTGCAATTTGTTTCTATACAAAGTGGTCTATACTCCATAGCTTTCTAAATATTGTTGTACATGGTTCATACCTCGGGGGGATCTATCCTTTTATGTTTACTACTAAAATTTAATTAAAATTACACCAATTTTTAACTAAACAGTCTTTTCATAAAATTATCTATAAATTTTTAAATAATCATATAGTGGTGCACGTCCAAAGGTTTAAAACGCGATTCTATTTTATTTATTTCAAACTCGAGCCATTTTTAACAGAACAGTATCCAGTCGTAGGCTACTTGACTAGCAGGGAATCGATTTAAGACGGATTTTCAATTGAATTTTTTTAACATGACACGTTACAAGTGGGGGCGTTCGATTCGCTTGTTTGGTGTTGAATAATATCGACGAAAAAAATCTTTAAATTATTTATGCTGGCCTATTGTGTGTTGTAGGCAACTTCATTAGGCTTATCAAGATCATAAATTTCCAATGAATTATTTATTTTGAAATAAAAATACTCGAACTAAGACACGCCGGATTATAAGGGCATCACTTGATGTTTAATAATCCGAGGAGTCGTTAAAATTAAGCTGACAAGGTCTATTGAAAGGTCTTTCGCAACATCAATAACAATGGTTCTTAACCCTTGAATTATTTTTTAGTTATACTGTAAAAAATAGAACACACAAAATTACATACTATAGGGAACTCGTAACCGGACACGAGGTGTATTTAACAGACCACAAGTGTTATAACTTTTGTTGTCTCGCAAGAATAAATAAATGACAATTATTCCTTCAAATAACTTTTGTATTTAAAGTTATCGACGTAAATTTATTTTTAGCGTTTTTAAAGTGTCAGATTTTATAAACGATTAATTTCTTTGCCCACAACGTGGTGTAGTATGGTGGGGAAGATGGGACACCTTTAGCACGTAACATCCAAATATCCGAATCTGTTTTAAACAGGTGGCAATTAACGGTCTATGGGAGCCTTGAGAATACGGTTTTATAATTCTTTGTTTATTTTTTGTTTACTACCAAATGGAACGAGAAAATAGAATGAAAAGGTGTCCCATCTTACCCCACTCTACGATAATAGCTGCCTTTACCTGTCCATTCCCAATACTTGAAGAATATGAATCTTTCTCGTTATTGTAATTAAAGTTATAAATAGATTTTAGATTACGGAAAACAATTTACAAAGATTCCGATAATTTGAATTCATAAAATTTTCGTGACCTTATTTGAAGAAATAAAAATTTATGTAATTCAGTTCGACGAACGGTCGGGGAATTACCCACGGTTCAATGATTGATAAACCTTATATGAACTGGACTAAATACACGTACAGAGCCAATTGTGCGAAGCCATGTTTATGAAATATATTGTAGCTCTATACGTTTTGATTTTCTATCTTTTAGAAACGGGTTCAAATTATAAATTGTCCGAAACTGGTAACGCTGATATATGTAATTAAAGTACTGTGGGGATAAATAGATACAGTTAGCACATAATATCCTATATAGTTCTTTTTAGGTCGTGATGATACGGTTATATATTTCTGTAAATATTGTTTTTTTATCAAATAGAATGATGAAAAGATAATGAAAACATGGGCCATCTTACCCCAACCTATATTATTTAAATGTTTAAAAAAGCATTGTCTTTTCTACAAATTACAAATCTAAAAATGACTGATTTATTTTACATTTTGTTTATTTAATATATGATTTAGATTTCACAAAACGAAGAAGGATACGTAAGCATCAAAAGAATTGCCGCCCTCAAACGGATGAAATCTTTAACACGAGATATCCGCACGGTGGTGTATTGTGCTCGCTTGTCAGAAAAGCTGGAGTTGAGCGAAGACAGCATGATGGTAATGTATAAGGAGTTATCTAGGTGTATAAGAAGACACTCATGTTATAACTTAACAGTGAGCATGAGGTGTGTAAATACACCATGTGTGTCTGGTGTATAAGAAGACACTCATGTTATAACTCAACAGTAAGCATGAGGTGTATAAATACACCATGTGTGTCTGGTGTATAAGAAGACACCCATGTTATAACTTAACAGTAAGCATGAGGTGTATAAATACACCATGTGTGTCTGGTGTATAAGAAGACACTCATGTTATAACTCAACAGTAAGCATGAGGTGTATAAATACACCATGTGTGTCTGGTGTATAAGAAGACACCCATGTTATAACTTAACAGTAAGCATGAGGTGTATAAATACACCATGTGTGTCTGGTGTATAAGAAGACACCCATGTTATAACTTGACAGTGAGCATGAGGTGTATAAATACACCATGTGTTTCTGGTGTATAAGAAGACACCCATGTTATAAATCAACAATTATCAGAAGGTACACAGAAACGAAAACGCCTATATTTTATCACCGAGCAATAAACAGAAAAATTCGTTTTATTTTCAGATCCGTCGTAAGCAACCCTTACCAAGTAGCTTGGAACCGCCCCGCCTTATAAGAACAGTGATCGCTATTAACTTACCACTGCCAATACCTACTGTAGAGTCTGTAACCTCATTGTTTTCTATATATGGCGATCTTGCCCAGGTTCGGGTCTTGAAACCGGGAAAGACGTTGCCACCGTATTTAAGGGACTACACCGCGGTATGTATCTATTATAGACTGGCTCAACTATTAATGTCTTTAGGGTGTCAGCTATTTTAAAATAATGGAAGTTGGGACTGATAAGTCTTGGGTGCTGGTATTGATTTACCACGTTGAGGCATGCCATGGGGCCTGGGGTTAGGCCAGAGCTTGCTTATTGGTCAGGCCAGCATATATAAATGGTTGTCGAACACAAAAAAATGTTTTATAAAAAAAACAAGTTAAGTGTAGATTACTTTATATCGTTATATATGGTATGTTTAATTTCCGAAAATTATTCTTTATAAGATGGACCATTTATGGCCTTTATCCCAGGTGACATAATTCGACCTTTACCTATATATTAGACCTTTACCTACATGTATAGTAGAAAGATAAGGTGCACTGGCTTGACATTGAGTGACAAGACTTGTCAATTAAACTTACATTATCATCTACATATACAGTGGGTGCCTGACCTCGGCAAAGAATATTGTGGTCTTATTGAATTCGAAACGCAAGAAGAAGCGCAAGGTGCTTGTAGAGAGATAAATATGAAGAATCGAGATTTTAACAGCTTACGTGTAGCACTACTGAAGCCAGGGGCAAGGCTTCGTCGAACTTTGTATAGAAAATATAAGGGAGAAGGTGAGTGTGAATACGACCATATTAAAAAAGATGTAATAAATAAGTTTATCCTTGAGTGGATTTTTATAACGATTTTTTATGTTTCTGCAATGTGTGACTGACGAGCTATATCACAATGGTATTAGCATCGAGCTTCGTACCCGACGGCTAAAGATTACACACTTATCTATATTGAAATATAGTAGAATGGGGGAAGATGGGACACCTTTTCATTCGATTTTCTCGTACATTTTGATTGTAAACAAAGAACATTCAAGGAATTATAAAACCTTGTCCTTGCTACTTTCACAGCCCGTTGTTAATTGTTTAAAACACGACCAGGGTATTTATATATTTTGTGCTAAAGGTGTCCCATCTTCCCCCACCCAATTATATATGTGTTTAATCTTTTCCATTTTAGGCGACAACGAACCTGGACAGCTTGATACTGAGACCAACCCCCTCCCAAAAGTTTGCGAGGGCATGCAGAACCTACCCATGTTCTCAAGCAAATGCTACAAACCCGACACTGTGGGATCTGCTATACAATCACTTCAAAGTCGAGATTACGACGCTAGTATATCGGGCTCAGGCTCTGATTCAGATTGCCCACCGGCCGGCCAGCAAATGTTGGCGAATCGTCCAAAGTATTCGGTTTCAGATAGCGGATACAGTCATTCCAGCGGAGACGAGAGGATTCGCCATATTGATAGCATTAAATCAAGCTATAATCGCAATACGAAACGTAGCACCAGATCTTTGACCACAGATTGCCCGGAGTCTGATAGTAGTGACGCCTCCAGTGATGTAAGAAGGCAAAGAAGGGGCTCGCCTTCGTTCAGCCGAATTCCAGTCGGAATCATCCGATACCCAGTCGGCCCCAGAGACAATTGTACCAAAGGTTTCACTCGTGGATTTAGAAAATCTTTAGCGTGACCAGCTACTTTTCAACTGTGTGCCTTATATACCATTTCCACTATCCTATTATTGCTTTTTTTGTTTAAAAAAATTGTTTAATCATAAGTTTCCATTTTGTGCTCGAAACACTATGAGAAAAGATTCTGAAGAGTCGCTGCTGCCAATCATACAGTTACTTGTTATAATGCATTTCGTGTTTCTTTAAACTTATCCTTTTACTTTTGAATTGTGTGGATGCTCATGTCACGAGCCATAGGCCGACGACAGCGGCCAGAAATATAAGCAGCAAAAGCAAATACGTGTCGTTGTTGTACTTACATTTTTGTCTCATCCACAGTAGCTAGGTTGTTAACACGCCGGGCTCAGTAGCAGATAGTTACGGGTTCGAGGCTCGGTGCTTCTTTTATAGGCGTGTGTGTCTTGGAAATAATCAGATATTACTTTTGAAACAGAACACCAGTGTTATAAGAACTATACTTACCCCGCCACGTGAGAGTAGATACCTTACATCGTTCAATTAAATAGCCAGGGCATCGTCGATTTTTAGTACAGTCACACGTAATTGATTCATAAAACTAACAGTAAAATGGTGTGCCAACATAGCAAAGGTTTTGAACTAGTCATTTTTACGTGTAGAATCAAATAAAACTCAGTTTAGTGGTCCCCGAAATATCGCCGTAAAAATATGTGCGTTGAAATATCGATCTCGGCTGCCGTCATGCGAGAACATTGTACTGCTTTACTTTCAGTCGCGAGTTGCTATGTTGTGTTTAGCTTGTGTTGAACGCTCTGTGTGGTTTTAGGTTCTTTACAGTGTTGTTTTTAGTACAAAACGAAGTTTTCATTGTTAGTGTGCAAGCTTATTATTTTTAAACGCCTAACATATTTTTTGTTGCTTTTTGTAGCGACTTTGTGAAACGTAATTTACGTATGGTCTTATACAGTAAAGGTATACAAGCAGACGAAGCACGGAAGCAGTATAACTTGATTAACACAGCAAGTCCGATACCCACAGCAAGCCATGTCCTCCCGGTGGATGGGCGTTTTGCAGCAAAGGCAAGCAAGTTTGTCAAAGGTAAATTAAATCTAATACTTTTTGTTTTGTGTGTATAGTGGGTTGGGGTAAGATCGTCCATGTTTTCATTCTCTTTATCATCCCATTTGGTAGTAAATAAAGAATATTTACAAAACCATGTAACCGTATTTCCACAACTCCAAAATCGCATTGTTAAAAAAAAAACTCAATAAGAAGAATAGGGTAATAAGTTCTAATGGAATCCATCTATACGCACATTACTTCTATATATATAATTGTTTTAATGGCCCATGTTTTACTATTGTTTCAGTTTCTTATTAACTGCTATTGTCATAATCTATTTAAAGCATTAAATGTAATGTTATATTGTTTAGAGTGATACTACATGTCAGAAATGTTTACAAAAAGGCCACTGGACTTATGAATGCAAGAATCCACGTGCTTATGTGCATAGAACATCTCGCACACAAGAATTGAATAAAGCTTTAAAAAGAAAAGCAGCAAACCAAGTATGTAGTTTAGTTTAATTCATAAAGTTTATAAGATAATGTATAGCTGGTTCTTTGTATATTATTACAACAGTTACAGTGTTTAAGTAGAGAATGCCGAGTTCAAAGCCCGATGCTGCAACCATTCACATTACATCAAACCGACATCAAACATAAGGAACAAAACTTGGGTGATAAAATAAATGATATTTCACCTGTTTCAAACACTGAGGTGACATGTCACGATGTCAGTGTCACCTCTGGGCCCCAACTTAACGGTTATGGCAAAAAACATTTTCTTAATCTTGGTATAATTTCTTACCAGGAGAACACAATAAAAAGGAGGAAAAGATCATCTTCTGTAAGTAGCGACTCTTCTTCTGACAGCAGTTCCTCCTCATCAAGTTCCTCTTCTTCTTCATCAGGATCAGGGTCATCAGGATCCTCAGATTCCGATTCCAGCTCAGGGTCATCCAGTGATGGAGGGGATGACTCTTCTTCTTCTTCGGGATCGTAATTCTTGTTGTTTGCAAACACTTTTATATAAGCAAGAAGATGGATTCATTTTATAAATGCAGGAGTGGCAGTAACAGTTACACTTTCAAAATCTGCTAAAAAAATCTCATACCTTTGGGTGTAATCAAAGACGTATTCTAACAGGGGTTGGAGCCGGACCCCTTCTTTTTCTAAACAAAAAGGCACGGGGACCTACGATTTAGGCCAGAGCTATTCTCAAAATGGTGATGTCTTATAGTCAGATGTCATCCATCATTTAAATATTTCATTTATTGGTCCAACAAAATTTCTAAATTTGAAGTATTCTCAGGATATTTTCATGTCATTTTAGTTCTTATATTTTGAAACATTGTTTATGTCTTGCCCTCTGTGTTAAATTTTACACTAAATCATAGAATTGAGAATTGCATGATGTGACTTATCTGCTTTGCATATTTGTATATATTTTTACAAATTCTTGGCTTTGTAATTTCATTATGAGACTTGAACCTACTTCTACTTATGTCATTGTTTTTATTTTCTTGCTGCCGTAGTGCCAGTTTAATATGCAAAATGCAATGTGTTTATGGCCAACCAACATATTGAACAATTTTTACCCCAATTTTTCTTCTAGGTGCCCAGTCTCCCTTTAGGTACTCGTTACAATGAACAAATGAAAGTAGGGTAGGGTGCAGGCTTGGTTCAGCAACACAACTTTAACCTTGGTGCTAATGTAAAGCTAATAACGGAAGCTCAGTTTGCTGCTTGGTGTTTGGAACTGAACAAGTTTCTAGCAAACGAACAGGTAATGTGTGTTCCTAGATTACTGAATTCTCTTGATTGCTATTACTACAGTAGCTTATTGTAAGTTTGGAGTTTGGGGACAAGTCTAAGTTTGCTCATTGGGTCATAACCCCAACTTAGCAATCAAACTGGAAATGTGTGTTCCTGGATTACTATAGTGGCTAGTTTTGATTGGTATAGCCGCCAAACTTGTGGTAGCAGGGTAGGTAGGCCTATACAGGTTTGTATATTATGTCAATTTTTGCAATTACCATTTTAATGTATAACATGTGTCAATGTGTGTTAAGTTAAAAGTTTCCGTTCAATTTTTATCCATAGTCTATCACAAATATATTTTCTATTCAAGAATGTTCAACGTAATGAAATCAAGTTGTGTGATGAAGCGAAGATCAAGTGGGAATTGGAAACTATTATTTAGCGAGGTTTGTATTTAAATGCTGGTGTTGTCTTACCCTTGTTTGTGTTATTGTTGGTTTATCCAATGTAAGTATATAGGTTGGAGAAATATTCACATTATCACATAAAGGATAAACTGCTACAAAATATGTTCAACACGCAGTAACTAATATATTTCTGCTCAACTGAAAATAATCAAGTCGAATAAATTCTATTCTGTTAGATATTTATTCGCCTAAATTGGGGTTATTATCTCTTACTCAAATAGAAGCTAACAGTCACATTCATACACAGACTTATTTTATATTTAAATACCAGTTCTCATACTTTACAGAAGGTATTGCATCCGCCCCCATTTATATATATATATATATATATATGCTATTTGTTCGTATTTTGTTATTTTTAGCCTATTTCAAGTATGTCACACCCTATTAGTAAATATATTTTTATTTTAAATTATCACAAATATTATTTTCAGGTGTTTTGCTGTAACTTGCGAGCTGATCCATTACTGAGCCCAAAGAAAAGTCTGAGTTATGAAACTTTCACATACAATGCTGCAGCAGGTGCATTATATGATATATTGACTACATGAATAATTCAGTGGGTTTTATGCGTGGTGGGCTTTCTTACATACAAACCCTCAAGGCAAACACACACATAGCACATACACTAAGATAGATGAATCAGCACTTTAAAATTGTTTAAATCAACGTATGTTCTATTACTGTGAGGAACCGTTGTTACCCTTGTTGTTAAAATACATTGTTTAAAAGTGGTAAAATAATAGTTTAAAGTAAACTAAATGCTGGTATAATAAGGATGTGTGCAATTCATTACTTTAAATCAAGACATTTTCCTATTAGAGTCCTGAGCATATATTGTTAATGTTCTAATTGAATTTAAGTGCAAATGAATAGTTTTTAATAAAATAAACATTGGTAGTCCATAATAGTTGTTTATGCCAACAGCAAGTAAAGCAAGCTATAAAATTTGGTAACCTTTGAGTCATAAATAAGCATAAACAGAAAAAAATTATCACCATTTTATATATTCATAAAAATTTTCTTTTTCTTTTCCTGAATTGAGTCCAGATTGTAGCCCACAATTAGTGCTTTGCTTTGCATCCATTACTTTACCAATTACCTATTCTATGCATATTTAATGTAATTTAGTTGTAATTTTTATAAAACTTGTTTTTCCAACAGAAAATGAAGACAATGAAGTGGACCAGTATGACGATGATAAAGATACAACTGCACAAAAAAGTGGAAACGAAAATGAAACAAGTATGTGGACACGTGGTATACGTATTCTTATCTTAAACATACAATACATGCCGCGTGTATTTAATTTAAGTCACACTAACCCTCCAGCAACTCCAGCAGTGGAAAAATTCTAAATAAAATATAAAACCTTTTTAAACCACAACTAAATAGTTTTCACCCTTTTTTAATAATTTTCACCTGTGTAAAGTATTTTTAGGAGAACTGTTTGTATGGATGGATTACCATTCATGTATACACCATTGTAAATTCAATTATGTTTTGGAAGAATGTTTTGACTTCCTTGAAAAGTTGAAGATATATTGTTTATCAATGCATAATCCTAGCCATAACCATCGTTGCAGAATCAATTGTAGAGCAACCGAAACCTGCGTTGGAGCTTGGTTTATCACCCAGCCAACCCAACGCACCAGCAGTACTCGCACCCTCAGATACAAATGGTTCACTATATGATGACTTATCCATCAAAGGAAAGCGTGATTCAAAACTTGCAAGTCACTTCAATTTGGCAGAAGCTACTTTCGCATCTGATTCTAAAAGCAGTGGAATCTGTAGCTTGCTTTCATCGGAACCAACTTCCATGGACTTTACAGAAAGTAATTATTAAATGTAATTTCTTTTTGAGTCTCCTTCCCAAGGATACACACACCCACAATAGTATCAGAGCGAGCTTTTTAAACAATTTTAGCATTCGCCTAATGTTACACTGGATTTAGGGGCTATCTGTGTCAGCCCAATACAACAGCATGATATGAGCTTATTTAAGTAATTTACTCTTATAGTTTTCATGCAACCATCCTTGAAATTAAAGGCAGCTATAGGAAACCACGTTACTTGATATATAGAAATCCTATAAAAAGGAACCTCATAAAAAGTGGTTAATGCAGTGTTTTGTTTTTTTCTCTTAAGTATATACTAGGTGGCGCGACTGCTTAGTTGCAAACGGCGACAACAATCGAGGCAATTGCGCCATCTAGTAGTTATATTTGTGGTACATATACCCAAAGACAGGATGCTGTTTTAGCTAACACTTGGGTACCATAACATACAATGTCACCCTTTACTTTCACTTTTGACTACTTATGTTATATTTTTACTTTATCCTTACAAACAGGTTTATCTCGATCGAAATCCACTGAGTCTGGCGTTCACTCTGGTGGGGAGAATGAGGTGGAAGAAGAAGATGTGAAAGTAACGGAAGCGTCTGTTGAGGGTAAGCTTATTTAATCTTGTATTTGATATAACCAGAGTTCTAACATGGTAACAGTTAAACTGTTGAGTTTGTTAAGAAGTGGATTAGTCAAGAGTTTCAATTCATAATCTGCAATCAATTGTAACCACAGTCTACTTCAAGTAAGAACCTTTTGTACCACAACACACTTTTATAAGGGTTAATGGAGCAAAGGACCAGTGTTATACTGACTGTCATTGCCCCGCCACGCAAGGGTTAATAAGTCAAATACGCCAACGTGGTACTTATAAGCTGGCACCAGGTGTATGAAACAGAACATCCATGTTATAATGACTGTCGTTGCCCCACCACACAAGGGTTAATAAGTCAAATACGCCAACGTGGTACTTATAAGCTGGCACGAGGTGTATGAAACAGAACATCCATGTTATAATGACTGTCGTTGCCCCATCACACAAGGGTAAATAAGTTATATACGTTAACGTGGTAACTTGTAAGTGGCACGATGTGTATGAAACAGAACATCCGTGTTATAACAACTGTCGTTGCGTCGCCACGCGAGAATACATAAGTTACATACGGGGTAACTTGTAAGCGACCACAAGTTGTATAAAAATGAACAAACCACCATGCAAGGATAAATAAGTTACACACTTGAACACTTGGTAACCCTTAAACTGGCACGAGGTGTATAAAAGGGAACAAACCACCATGCACGGATAAATAAGTTACATACTTGAACACCTGGTAACCCTTAAACTCGCACAAGTTGTATAAAAATGAACAAACCACCACGCAAGGCCAAGGATGAATATTAGGTAAGTTACATGCCTTTTTTCATTTATTGCATTACCCCAGCATCCGAAAACACCCAGAAGGAAATAGTTATTTGCGAAGATGAAGTTGATAAAATCGCAAAAGTTTTGGAATCTGTTGACTTAATGTGAGTCGATGTCATTTATTGATTAAGTTTCTATAATGGATTTATTCTAATGCAGAGTTAGCTGCACTGTGCTATACCCTTCATATTATAAATTAAAATTGATTGAAATACATTTGGAAAAATTTGTTTCCGCTAACTTCAAAATGAAGTGTACACAGTTTATTTTAATGTGTTAATCTTTTAGTGCTAGCATAGAAAATAAAATATACAGGGTTTACTTTAATATGAAAACATTTTAGTGCTAGCATAACAATAAAATAAAATGCAGTTTAGTTTAACATGCTTTAAAAAGACATTTAACCAATTTTTAATTTGATGTTTTGCGAAACCTTACTAGTTAAAAAACTATATCATATAGGTTCTGTAAACAATCATAAACTGTAAATTTATAATGACTATTAAACCATACACAGTTAAAAGCTATGTAGGCCCCTAATAAATAATCACTCATTAAGGTTTGGTTCTTACTTCTTAGTCCTGGTTTTAAATCAATATATTTTGCTTGAAGTTTAATTGTTTATTGATTAACCTAATGATGAACTGTCTATGATATGCTTTCAACTCTGTCAGGAAAATTTTAGCAGCTGTCAGTGTGATTGCTTTTGGCATTCTGGGTGTTGAGATAATGGGCCAACTCTGACCTAAACCATATGCTTTTCCCTATTGCTCACACACAGGATAGAATAAAATCTTATTTTGCATATTTTAAAGGCATAAAAAAGTAAAAAGCCTATATTTCCCATATAATTATAATACCTTTAAAGGTATAAGAACTTTAAGATTTTTTTAGTTTTATAATGTTTAAACGTTTTAAGTTTCCACTTCCGATTTGCCATTAATTCCCATCTCTTTATTCTTTTCATGGAAACTTTCCTTATGTTACAACATTCAAGCAGACAAAGGAGTGTCTTTATGTTATTGCAGCACTGAAAACAGTGCTAACATATAAATATATAGATTATAGGGGTAAAAATACTGTGTAAATAATTATATATTAAGTTATATATGGATATAAAATACTATAGAAGGAATATACACAATAATATAGTGCTAAGAACATTGCTAATATATAAATATATATATTATAGTAGTGAAAAGTACAGTGTATATATATTATATAATATATAATTATATATATATTATATAATACTTTTCACAAATAAATTCACCCAATTTTATTCTAGTGGTGAAAACATTGCTGCCACCACCAGTATATTAGCGCATGCTATTGACGTCGATGAATTGGAATCAAAACTCTTTGAATCAGCAAGCATTGTAGCACCAATAGGTCAGTTTGATAATTTCAATCATAACATAATTTTAGCTTTCAAAAAGTAGGTTTTGCCTATGATAAAAATGTCAAATTAGTTTATTTTAAAGTTGTTACCAACAGTCACTTATAGCCAGTAGAAGCCCAATTTTTTAAATAAACTGTTGGAAACTCCCCATGTATTTAAGTTTTTAATTTCAATTACAATTAGAAAAAAATGGTTTTAAAAACACAAAAAAATCTAGAGTTTTGTCTTCTTTAACCTACCCCCTCGCATATGCAACTTTAACCCTTCCCCTTACAGTGTGCAAGCAAACCACCACAGATGAGGAACTCCTTCAAGTCATCTCGCAATGCTCGTCACCACTAGATGTCCTCGCATGCGTCCACCTTCACTCAACAACACTAAGCCCGATTTTATCAGTGGCTTGCATTCACCACATCTATCTGAAAACTTTAGCAAAATATCCACGCAACTCAACAGAGTATAACAAGGTACTGTTGCAATGAAGCACCTCCAATCTACATTCTTGGTACCTCGGCATCTGTAGCTGCAAGCCCTCGATGTTTATAATACAAGCATTGAATAACAATTTGTAAGATAATTTGTTGGGACACGAAGTCTCTGTATAAGTTGCACAATAGAACACCCGGTTGTCCCCTTATGAGAGGATAAATAAGTCAATATTAATGTAATTCTCTAGTATTAAGAGCGCTGGTTCTTTAACTGCTGTTTCTTAATAATTTAAAACGTTAAAAACAAATTTCTTGTTTAAACTGGTCTGGCAGTATCAAAAGATTAAGAAACACTGGGTTGGGTTAACTACCTTGCTTTATTTGTTTTATTTTCCTCATTAACCTCCTCCTTCCTGCAGCTCTGTGGTGAAGTTCTAACAAACCGTGATTTCCGTGACCTTGTGTTCATTATTGAGACAAACGTGAAGTTCATGAACAACTTTGCCCTGCTTACTGCAGCATCTGACTTGCTCTACCTGCGTTTAACACTAAAGCAATCCACCATACCAGTTCTGTTGTCGCATATTGAATTTGAAAGCATGGATTTAGATGGTAAGAATGTCGCAATGTTTTGTAGTTCTGTAGAGCTTACTTGCCAAGAGTTGGCCCATTACTTTGAGTCTTTGACACTAAAGATGCTACCAAGTTCTAAAAGCCTAGACCGTATGAAAAGAGTCAATACTTTATTATTAAATTAAACATTGTTTTTTTCCTATAAGTTTAGCAAGTCTTTTTGAATTGCACATTTATTTAAAAAGCTGTACCTCGAGGGCTTTACAAATTTGAATTATATTGTCACATTAAATTCCTCTGAAAATTCCAAATAACTTAATTTAATGTTATCACCATTTACACTATTTTTCCACCAAAGTCATCAAATGTTTCCACAGAGCTTCGTTTGCTTGCAAGTTGCCTCCACACCCCCAACATATCATTAATCAACTCTGAATACATGTATAATGTATCGGCATCAGTTGCTATGAGGTGTATTGACCAAATACAAGATCTATATACACTCCTTAACATCATGAAGTGCTTTGGAAGGTAAAATTTAAACATTTTCTGTTAAAATGTTAATTCTCATTAAGATTTGAATGAATGGGTGATTAAAACTTATTTATCTTTGCGTGGCAGGGCATTGACTGTCGTTATAACACAGGTGTTCTGTTTCATACACTTCGTGCTTGCTTACAATATAAACCCCTTGTTTTAAATGCTGTAACAACAGCATAATAAAGTATATATATATCTGTTTATTAATTGTATTATTTAGTTTCAAGTTTCTAATGATTATTACTTCACAAAGATTGGTTTGTTATATAAACTAGAATAAGCTTCCACTGTGATGCAACTTTCCCTAATGTGATGTAATAATGTAATTAGTTTGAGGGTCTGCCGATTTTAATTCAATTCCCTTGAAGCGCAAGTACAGACTCAGATATTAGATTAATTCAAGGCCAGATATTTAAGTAAAACTTTATCCATTTTCAATATTTCTTGTAGAATAAAATGAATACAGAACAAATTTAGTACAAACGTTATTCTAATATATATACATGTAATGGTATTTATCAAATATTTTTGGCTCTGCTTGTTTGTAAACAGCAAAGTACAAATTTTGTTTAAATTGCTATATCTCAAATATAAATCCCATTATTATGAACAGATATTTCACAAACGCTGCGAAACGCAAGTGTGAGGGAGGAGTGGCCGGTTTGTCCACCGATCTTGAGATGCTTCATCCAGATGGAAGATCTATGGCTGCTCATATGTTTGATGCGTTCTATCGTATGGAGCACGCACCAGCGAGGCCATTGCTACAGAAAGCAAGCGATGCTATTACAGATGGGAATATACCAGTGCAACCACAGGTTTGTAAACAACAGAAATTTATATAAGTATATGTATATAAATATAACCTATATAACCTAAAATAACATAGGTATATGTCTTTATTAGAAAGATACAATTAATATAAGCAATATAGAGAATTACTAGCAAAACGAAAGGTGTTAAAACCACGCTACTGGTAAAAATCAATTGAAAATTATCGAATAAAATACTGTCACTGCTAAACCCATGATACAGTATAATTAAACTAAAATAAAACCTTAAAAAAAATTACAAAAATCGTAAAAATGAAATACGATTATTTTGGGAATGATTTACTTTTGGAAGCAACAAACAACAAAACATGTTTCATAAAATATGCCAACCAGGCCATGAACTATTTGTTTGTTGATGAATTAAAAGCAATCTGGTTGATTTGCTCATTCTAATTCCCATTAGGTTTGCTATTGATTCATTGATTAAAGGCGTATGTGATTAACCTTTACTTCACCATGATGCTTACCCATTGATTAGGCCTCTTGTGTTGCTGCCTTTGTACAATGTTGATTAATTACATTATGTCACTTGGTGTGATTTAAAAATCGGTTTTGAAAGACAGCATATGTGTGTGGATAGGCAATACAGTTGGACTACTGGCCTGTTATATGAAGTTAATGAACTAGGAATAGATAAACTCTGTATCTAAAAGTTTTTCTTGCTTTTAAATGAAGATGCTGCATTTATTCGGTCAAACTGGTAAAATGCAAATGGGGTAGCTGTTTTTTTATTGTGTAACAAAATGAATCACATTGAGTGATATATCCTAGACATAAACCAATGAATCCTGAACAAACGGGTAGAATCTGAAATAAATCAATAAAGTTTGAATAACCAGTAAAATTTGGGAGAAACCAGTAAGATCTGGAATAAACTGGTAAAACTTAAATAAACCACGGAATTAAAGGCAAGTTGTTTTGTACAATTGGAAAGTCCCACCCCACAGCAGATGTTATGCCAAAGCTTCTCGTCTGTGCATCTTGTTTGAATGAATAATTTAGTGCTTGCTTTATTGACTGGTTTCTTAAGTAGAGGTGGATTTATATTCAAGCCTTCTAAAACCTAACGTTCCACACTGTGCAGTTCTAATCAATATTAGGAATCAATTAGGAATGAATGGCTGTATGGGGATTTCTAACTTTTGCCTAAACGATACCTAAATGGTATTCATTATATGCAATTATAACAATATATACAAAGATAAATGTGTGAAGTATTCTAACAGTTTAAAAGTATAATAATAAATAGTTGCCTATGTAGGTCTAAGTCTATATTATTTCTATATAAAAAAACATTCCGAATATGCAATTTTCTTTTATATATAGATATGCTATGCATAACATTTTCACTACCTCTTCCACTAAAGCCATGTGTTTGTCACATTCATGCATTATACATAGAATTTCTACCAAAACATCCTCGAGACAAAGATGTCTATCTCATAAAACCCATATGCTTCTTGTTCTAATATTATAATGATCTTATTTACATTTAATGCATTACATCTATTTATATATAAAAGTGTTATAACAGCTGTTGTTTTACCGTTACTTTCTGTCTTTTCGCTTATATAAACTTTTTTAATTTTGTTACTGTTACCAGAAGTGCAAAAATAATTACTGGAAACCCTGCTGTCTCGCTGTATTGCAAACAAAACATCGGTCCTTTATGATCAAAAACAAAACAAATTGCTAGAGGATCTTTTACACACTTATAATTTGCCTTGCAGCAATATTTTAATCCCACTCTTTATTGCAGGATATATCAGCTGTTCTTCGCTATTGTGTGAAGTTTGGTTACACCATACATGGTCACAAGCTGCTGGATGTTTTAAGCAATGCTATCTATGAACGTCTGCCCTTTGAACATGCTTCACAGTTCACAACTAATGTGAAATGGTTGACGGTGTTTTATTATTACAACCAATCAATGTTGGAAAGATTTGTAGGAGCTGTTAAGAAGAATATGGCAAACTTAGACTTTGTTGCATTGAGTGACATACTGGATTCATTGGCACAGGTTAGAGCTTGGTTTAATGCGATTTCTGTTTCAAGGCATAAAGTAATATTGACTTCTTGGTCCCTCCGGTATAATAAAATGCAATAAATGTTTGCATTTTAAATATAATTATAAGCAATCTATATGGAACCTGTTTTATATAACACATGTTCTGACTGGATTCATTGGCACAGTTTATAACTTTATTACAATGATATATATTGCTTTTGCTACCAGGCATAATGTAATGTAGACTTTTTGGCTTGCTATTGCAAAATTTTTTGGGATTTTTGTCTGGTAAAGATTGTGGTAAAAAATGCATCTTGAAAAATAAATATATGCAATGTATGAAACCTGTTTGATGTAAATTGTCATGTAATGACAACCTATTGAAATATTAATATGTTCATAAAATAAATATTAATAATGTTTATAAAATAATTACTCTAATTTGATTGAAATTAAAAAAAAGATAAAACAAATTACCAAAAATCGTAAATTGCCGCCGTTTTATTTAAAACTGTTATCGCTAAATATTTATTCCTTAGGTTTACTTTTTGCCCAAAAACGCAGAGGAATTCTTTGAGCAACTTCACATGGAGATGTTACGTAAACTACCAACACTTAAGACAAGCCATGTTCATAATGCTAACAGGAAGTTGCTGCTCACTGCTTTCCACTTCGCTGTGTTTGGAAGATATCCTGAAACTCTTATTAAGCTAACATTAGAGGATAAGCAGGTTGTTTAACTTTATCAGTTCTATTTCTTCTGTATTGATCTGATTCTGTATTGATATGTGTTGTTTGTATTGTTTTTTTTTTGTGTGTTTTAAAATGTATGGAAATTTGGAAACATTGTAAGTTAGCACTCTGTCTATAAATACATTTATAATACCCCTACACGGTGGTTTATGATTTAGAGTATAAATACACAATTTGTATCTCCATGGTGTATAAGAAACCTATTATATATGAATACACCATATGTATCTGACATGCATGTTGTAACTCAGTTTCCTAAAACACTAACCACGCCCTTTCTATTGTAGTTCATCAACAACAGAAGTGGTTCAAGATTTTTCATGAAAGATCTTTGCAAAGCAGTTAGCATTGAGCGACCTGACCTTTTGCCTTCTTCTATTCCATCTGATTTGTTCATGGATGCCAAACCACCACAGATATATGCTTTTGAGAAGGTGTGTATCTCTTTATAATATATAAAAGCTATATATAAAGGCTTTCTGCCAGACATATAATGTAAAAGTATTCAATATAGCATTAGCCCGCTGTTGCTAGATAAATATAAACATATTGTAAAGTTCTTAGAAAATTTGGTCTTCAAAACAACATTTTAATATCCTTTTTAATGAAGCAAGATTACAAAAACATAAAATTATTATCCTGATGGGGCGTCACCCCAATTAAAGCCTAGATATCAAAAAAAAATATTCAAATATATTTTACCATTACCTACAAAGTTAAATACTTGGTAACTTATATAGCATGCACGGGTGTATGAAACAGAACACCTGTGTTACAATGACTGTCATTTTCAACCACGCAAAGATAATTAAGTTAAATTTATTCATCCATTAACCCCTAACCTACCCAGGATGTTCGTCACTTCCTTACAAACTTGGTTGGTGGATATCACAACTACAACTTAATATCCTCCCCTGTTCGTAACTTCCCAGTGTTCCTGCTACGTATGAGGTTGGATGGTGAGCTTCTACCAGCTACACGACATCCATCTTTCATCCCACCGCACATGCACCAAATGGTAAGGAAGTTTTTATAGTAATTTTGTTTAAGGTCAAGAATTGGTATTGTATTCTGTCCGTACTCCAACCCACTATAAGCCTTTTTTTTCAAAGTTTCTTGGTCGATGTCCCATTTTAGACTCTGAAACTGTAATCCACTGCCCTATTAATAATATAGTGTAAGGTAACATACTTTTGTCTGTTTACTCCTTTGCAGAAGTCTTTTAAAAGAGTCAAGGCCTTAAACAAAGGTTAAAAAATGCTCTTTTTGTTTCTTCTGGTATGTAAGTTTAAAATATTACATTATCACACAGATCCAAAATGTGGCTGTGGTTCCCCTCCCAAGATCTCGTTTCTGCATTGATTCTCGCCACGCCATCGGCAAAACACGGCTGGTTCTTCGCTTGTTGCGTGCCCAAGGTGCTCGTGTGGTAGTGGTCCCTCACTTTGAGTGGGATGGTCAATCAAGCGCACGAAAGCTAAGTCTTCTACGCACCAAGATCTTCATGCAGCGAGCTGATGACGTCGTCGAATAGCATGTTTCTCTATTGTTCTATCACTGTCCTATCTGTTGTTACCTTCATCTTATGCCAGTTTAAAGTTGGTTTGGGCACTGGGGTGTAACTTTAGCCCTTAATAGAAACTTGTATGTTTAAATTCCCATTTTAACTCCGCCAAGAGTTGAGTTTTAGCTAAAATCCAGATTGCAATGATGCCTTTGATATCTGAATTCACTTGTAGCTCCTGATGATCTGATTCTAGAAATCCGTTCCTGAACTACACCTACTTTACCTACCGTTTAGTAATAACTAGGTTCTATACCCCAGTTTCCCACCATGTTATTCTGGCCTTGTTTTTGTTGTACTACTGCCAACTTCAAGTGCAAATATTGTACCTTCTCTATGCTGCTATACTTATTCTCTATTGTTCTACCGCATCAGTGTTGTCCATCCTGCACCCCCTGTGATGTTTCTTTGTTAAAGATAAATGATGTTCGTTGAACTTTGAGTCCATTTGGTTTCAAATTTAAACAATTTAGGGTTACTATCAGAAAGACCTCAGAAGGCAAATGGTCTGTATTGCGATTAATATTAGGACTCCAAGTTTAAAAGGACAATTTCTAGACCTCAAGCAAGAATCTCTTTGACAAAACTTTCATACAGTGGACCTACTCCCAAGTGTTAAGTCCAGTCAAAAAAATCAAGGCAATACTTCTAGCAAAGAGGTTTAACGGTTTTAATTTCTTTTCTTCTATTATTGCTTAGCAAAACTCATTAGTCTAGTAGTATGTTCACAGACTTAAATATGAGGGAGGCCACTTGTATAACGAGTTTACCAGTGGCCTCTCTTATCTGTGGTGTGGTATCGATGTACAGATTTAAACAGTCTGGATTCTAACTAGTTCATAATAAGAAACTTAAACTCGTGTATGGAATGTTTTTTTGTAAAACCATGGTGTATGATGTGAAAGAACACTTGTGTTATAATCCGATTAGACATATTTTATATCCATGGAAAGAAACTTACTTAGGGATTTTTATCGGGATTTTCCCATCGCGATTCGCGCTGCAAAAAGACAAGTCCAGTTTTTTTTAAACAAACCCACAAAGTAACATACGTGGTAACTTGCAAGCGGGCACGAGGTGTATGAAACAGAACACGCCTGTTATAACGACTGTCGTTTCTGCGATTTTCAACAAAAAAGCTTAACGTTATTATTTTATACTACTCCCATATTATGTACAATTTTTAGCACCTTGTATATAATATATGCACTGTTTTACAGATCCCTTTATAATGGATAGTGAGGTAAAGGTTGATGGTCGTCTCATTGATGTAATAGACGAGGATTGGATCAATGATGAACTTCCTGTAGAAGACATAGAAGTTCCTCTTGATGAACTTCCAGAACTAGAGCAAGACAATGGAAATTCTCATGAAACAATTAAAGAGTTGGAGAAGAAATGGAATGATGATAATTTGCAATCGTTGCTAAGCAACAATGGAAATAGACAATCGTAAACTGCTTTATACTGTTAAATTAAATTTTCAGATTATGTTAATTTGTGTGAATTACTATTTTGTTCTGTTTTCCAAATGCTTTGTTTCAATATAAATTTTTGATAAAGAACTTTTTATCATGCTATAAGCTAACAGTGGTAGATATGTGGCTGTCAGTTTTTCCAAATAAACACAAAAATCATTTATTTAAGCCCGACACATATTTGCTTATTATTCATGCAAAGCAAATATTTAACTTAAAGTGATATTTAAGACATTAACTGTTACGTAACAATGGAGATTTATCTACAATGTTGTGACGGTCACCATGATGATATATTGCTACCTGATGGAGAAGCTGTTGTGATTGGTCGATCAGAGGCAACAAAAATAACCGACAAACGCTGCTCAAGGTAAAAATTTTCCCTCTGTCCCTCCCTTCCCTTCTTTTAGTATTTAGTTTCCATACATTCCTCCATCCCTTATTTTACTGTTGTCCAACTTTTATTATAGGAAAACAGTGTCCCATACAAATTAATGCAATGCATTGGTGTAATGTTAAGGGTACCTAGGGCACCGATGACTTGAAAAAGGTCATCCTATGTTTTAGCATCCCAGTTTCATACCTTAACTAGGTTTTACCGTGTATTCATCAACATAAAATAACAGTATAACTTGTAATAAATTTCGCGAATCTGACCCTGATCTGATGTACATATAGTTGAACGATTCTTGTATAGTAAAATACAGTAAAGACCTGTAACAGTATGCTTTATTTTGAATTTTTTTTGTTTAATGTATAGTAACCATTTAATGTACAAGTTTTCAGCTACATTACATTTCAATTAACAGAAAGCAGTTGGAATTAACAGCTGATTATTCAAATAAATCGGTCACCGTCCGTCAACTTGGTTCTACACCAGGATGTATAGATGGGAAACCACTGGACCATGACAACAAAGCTTCGTTACATGAGAATGAAACTTTGTGCGTCGTGCAAAAAGAATTTCCACATAAGCTGCATTTTGTTACTAATGGTATGTATTTGTTCTTTATGTGTATATATTACAGACTTGTTCACAGTTATATGTTTTGTATAGAAACTGCGCTATTTTGTCTTAAGCTATCACGCTCCTTTGACCAATTAAATGTAATTTTGTTTTTAATCATAAGCCCATTTTAACGGCGGCTGTTTGTCGCCATATCTTTTACTCTACATAACATTTTTATTATGTATAAAACTTCTATTAGTTTCATTACGTATAGAAGTTATGCTTCGTTTTTTGTGTTTATGTTTAACAACATTGCATTAATAGACGATCAAGGTGAAGAAACAACTTCAACATTAAACAAAAAAAGAACATTGACAGATTACTTTGTGAATAATAATGTTCCCAAATCAAAGAAATTGAAAAAAGATTTAAAAGGTGAAAGTGATTTTGTGTAATTTTGTTTTATATGGTTCGAGAACGTTTACGAATTTTTCTGCATGCCTATGTTAAGGCGGTACAAAATTTTTTATTCTACTTCTTTGTGAAATAAAACACACTACGCTTCTCATACAGAAGATAATATTGAAGAAAAATTAAAACAATTACAACAACAATCCTTCAGTAAACCAAAAACGGATACCAAACCACCAGGTAGTTATTACATAACTTGTATGTACCTTTTGTTGATTCTAATCAATTTATCATTTAAATAAAACAGTTCTTATGATACAAATAGATTTTAATCATTGTTTCTATCTTTTCCCAATATTAGTTAAAAAGGCCTGACTGAGAGATTTTAACCATTTCTTGCATTTTTTCTGTGAGTACATAATTAATTAACAATAACATATCCTATCCTTGCACTTCAATAATAACATGACATCCATTTAATCCCCAGTTTCCAATACCATATAGTAATAACAGAGCTTTAATAACAACGTATATCCCATTTTAGTTTCCACAACAACCAGCCAATGCGAGATTGGTTGGTCCACAGTCGACCAAAGTATGTTGGTGTATCAGTCGGAAGGTTTGAAACATTCGTCACGGGTCGTTGCATTTGATCTCGATTCAACTTTAATCACTACTAAATCAGGTACAGGCGTTCTAGTAGTGGGTAGACGACTCTGGTCTAAATCTGTTCCAAATTTAATCACATTTAAAATTGAATCTATTTATGTCCAAGTTAGTTCTCTATTTCTAACATTTGAGACTAATTTTATAATTTGTAAATACCGATCTGATGACTCCTAAACTATCAGTGTTTGCTATCCAGTATTCAGAAAGACCTAAATTTATTTTTTTGTTATTAGTAATGTTTTGATTAAGGTAAAACATTTGCAACTGACTATAAGGATTGGAAGATAATGTTGGGGGAAATACCGAAGAAATTAAAACAATTGTCAGCAGAAGGTGGGGTAGTAGTTTGGAATTTTAAAACCAAACTAATCTTAATAAACTTTAAAATTTGTTTAAATTTTTTTCTTAAAAAAATTATTTTGTTTGAATTTCTCAGTTTTGTTTACTATTAAACTTTAAATTCATCTCATTCTGTTTCAAATGAGTATCACAGTACGTTGTATGTTGTTGAACTTTTGCCAAATATTCTCAGGTGTGAAAATTGTCATAATTTCGAATCAAAACGGGATTTCTAAAGGAAAAGTAAAAGAAGAAGATTTTAAGAAAAAGGCAAAAGCTGTGGTTAAAGCATTGGGTGTTCCTTGTCAGGTTAGATTATAAACTGAACTCAGATCTTGTGTGAAATTTCCATACAAAGGGGTGTATGGTGTGTTCTAACCTTTCATGGTTTGTGGTTTAATTTTATTACACTTAACACCTATGCCACCTGCTCTATCAATAAAATAACTGTGATTGTAAGTGTATTCAAGCCTAACTAGAGGTAAATGAATAAATGAATAAATGAATTTAACTTATTTATACTCGCATGGCGAAGAAATGACAGTCGATAAAACAAAAGTGTTTAATTGTATACACCTCGTGTCAGCTTACAAGTTATTACGTAGGACTATGCAATTTTGTGGGTGATTAATTTATTCTTTAATACACAGGGTCCAATGACCAGTAACCTAGATTTGGTTAATGTATTTACTAATTAGGTCCATCTACAGTTCAATCATTCTATAACGCCCAGGTCCTAGCTGCCACAAAGAGATGTAAATATCGTAAACCAAACATTGGGTCTTATAACTGGTTATGTGACTCTGGTAATGGTGGAATAAAAGTTGATGATTTTACCTACGTGGGGGATGCAGCAGGCCGTGCTAAGAACTGGGAACCAAAAAGAAAGAAAGATTTTAGTTGCAGTGACAGGTGGGTTTTTAATCTTACTCTTGTTGGTTGCGGGAAGATTCTTTAAATATTGTTGCCTGCTCACCCACTTTCAATGTAATAATTGAATTTACATAGTTATTCCCAATAAAAATTCAAATAGTTAGCCACCAAGGAACATAACTTACAAGCTGGCACGAGGTATATGAAACAGAGCACCAAGTAATAACGATGGTTGTTTTTTTTCTATGTGTGAATAAATAAGATACGTTCATTCATTCTCACACAGGCTATTTGCATTAAACCTCAACGTTCCATTCTTCACACCAGAGGAATATTTTCTCAACCAGAAACCTGCCAAGTTCACACTTCCAGAATTTGATCCGGTAATCTTCATTTTTGTAACTTTTTTAACAATAACAGCCAAAACGATTTGTAAACCAGTTTGTGGATGGCCACACTAGATCAAATAGCAACTAATTTAGAGATTGCAATAAATTCCGTTTTTTACAGAAATCTTTAAAAAGTTCGTTAAAAGAACTTACTTCAGTTGGAAATATTGTGAGCAACCAGCAAGAAGTTTTGATCCTTGTTGGTTATCCTGCTTGTAAGTTTGTTTTCTAAATAATATCCCAATTATTTTTTTTAATTGATCAAAACCATTTGCTACTATCACACTGGCTGTATGTGTGCATAAGCTGACTGGATGTTGGGTGTAGTGAAAATCTGCATATGGCATAAAAATGCCAATGATATAATGAAGTAACTTGTTTATCTTACCAGGTGGCAAATCTACATTCACCCGACAACATTTGGTTCCTGAAGGTTACGTTCAAATTAACAGGGTGAGTTGAAAATTAAAGAATTTTTAGCCAAGTAGGATTATTTTCTTTACTTTATATTGGAGAATCATGCAAACATTTGTCTGTGTTGCTTATATTAGGATATGTTTTATATTAAGCTTATTACATTAAATTTAGTTAAGTTTTTTATTAAACAAAACTATGAATAAGTGCTTAAATGTGAATACTATTAATAACAGATTTTAAATTATTTGTTTAAAAAACAATATTTATTATGTTGAAATAACTTTCAGGACACCTTGAAAACTTGGCAGAAATGCGTGGCAGCTTGTAAGTCAGCTCTTGCATCAGGTAAAAGTGTTGCTATTGACAACACTAATCCTGACATTGAATCCAGGAAAAGGTGAAAGTTTGATAAATATTAAACACAGTTTCAAAAGTTTTTGGTAATATTATATGTATTAAAGATAATATTACAACTTAGTATGGGATTTAACCGATTTATTAACTTGTAGTCTGCAGCTAGTTATTTTGAACCAGTAAAGCTAAATATAAATATAACAAAAAATACTAGATATTCAAAATTTTAGATTGGCAGTTTTTGCTATTGTTTATTTACCTTGTACAGATACATTGACTGTGCTAAAGAAAGGAAATGTCCATGCAGATGTTTGTATTTTGATATTTCTATTGAGCATGCATTTCATAACAATAGGTGAGTGCATATGCCACATGAAGGTTATTTATATCTGGTGAACAACTACTGTAGCTTGCTTGGGTATATCATACATGACAAATTTAAAAAAAGGTTAATTAATATCTGTTGTCCAAGTTTTCAGCCATACAAAATAAACTACATCCACAGGCTACAAAGTTTATGTGATTGTAAGCTTATAAGCGATAACTTGTAAGCGAGCACAATGTGTTTGAAATAGACACACATATTATGACAACTTTAGTATTGAAGTTAAAGCCACTGAAATTAAAAAGGCAAACTTCATTCCATATTCTGTGTAATAATCTAAAAAACTTCAGATTTCGTGAACTAAGCGGTACACCTCATGACATCATATCTTCAATGATAATTTACTCTCACCGTAAAAAGTTTGTTGAACCAACAACTAAGGAAGGTTTTGATGAAATAGTTAAAGTTAATTTTGTTCCTTCCTTTGAAAACAAAGAGCTTGAACGAATGTATTACTTGTATAATGTTTGATTGTTCAATGTGTGATTCCAATTAATTTATTGATTTAAGTTTTAGTTTATAAAATAATAAAAGCTGCTTCGATTTGTTTTAAATATATATCTGATTCTAAAAAGAATCCATTTTCTTAATGTGTAATCCAAAGTAAAAAATTAGACGAAGGCACAGCATATCTAATTTACAATTAACAATTTTTTTTGTTACATTATGTCAATTTTAATCTTTGCATAAATGCAAGAAATAAAATCATATCAGTGCTTCATATTTACTTCTTTGGTGCAAATATAGTAGTTAATTGTACTCTTGGTCTTGCCGAAAACATTACCTAACAGAAAGGAACATACATAAATATTTGGCATTATTAGTAGTGGGATGTACGTAGATTGCGTTCAGGAACATATTACAAATGTATAGAACTGGTGTGCATTGGAATTTAATGTATATTCACCATAGTGCTCTCTTTGGGAAGGTACTACGGTGTTCATTTATCTCGATATCTCAGTCCCCGTTAAACACATATTTATCTGATCTTTATGAACAGAACTGTGTCGCAGTGGTGCCAGGTATTAATTAAAATACGTGTTACGTATGTTTTTATTAAATTATAACGTAAAAAGTATAGTAATGTAATTACTAATATGTTCTTTACACATATATCTCTTAAATATGTTTGTCTAAAACATAATTTACCTTAATTAAGTAATACCAGAATAAAAGTGAAAATAAGTGGCAACACTGCATATAGTTGCGCGTGTTACTTCATATTTTATATTTTAGCAGCACCGTTGCAGTAAACTTTACATGTATATCTTAAATTCTGTTATGATTATTTGCTTGTTTACATACGTTCTGTAGTATTTGTAACTATTTTATTTATATTTTATAGATCCAGGGGGCCTGGATTTATTTAAAACTAAAGAAAACACATAAATATCAAAATGGAAATGTTCGACGATTTTAAACGAATGAATAAACGGCAGGTAAGTTTTTTGGATTTAAAATCAAATAACTGTCGCTAAATTGTTGAAGTTACATCTAACACATGTGAATATTGTGTTACGTTAATGTATTTGGGATAATTTTAACCGAATTAGTTTCGAAGTTCTGTTTTTCAGGCATGTTATAACGACTGCCGTTTTACGTTTATTTACTGTCATTTAACAATGTTGTAAATTGACCTGACCTTAACTGTAATCCAAGAGACAAAAAAATTTCATTCATTCAAATATGCAATAATTTTTTTAACACCATCCTTATTATTGTAGGTCTACTACCAAGTTCTCAACTTTGGGATGATAATTGCTTCTGCTTTAATGATATGGAAAGGAATGATGGTAGCCACTGGTAGTGAAAGTCCTATTGTTGTTGTTCTTAGGTTGGTATTCAAAATATTTTGTTGTATGTGTTTTATGGACATCATTTAACATTTTGGCGTATTTGCAAATTGCATTAATCAATATCTGAAATGTCAGTTTGTATATTTGTCTGTTCTGTAATTATTTCATTCACCACATTAATCAATAAGGTCCGCTGATAACTATGGATTACTACATATTAGCAATGTCACCCCAGTTTTTTTAATATTAAAAAAAAGTTTTTTATCATCCAACCACACGGTGGAAACATGGAGCCATTGTTTTTTCAAAGAGAGAACTACAGGTTTAACTGTATTTTGAAAATGCCAGCCCAGATTTTTAAAAATATGTATAAAATAACATGATGCCTTTGCGTTATTACCATTCAACTATCACACAGTGGCAGCATGGAGCCAGCATTTTATCGAGGAGACCTTCTGTTCCTTGGTAACGATCGTTCCGACCCAATTCGTGCCGGAGAGATTGTGGTTTTTAAAATCGAGGGTAGAGACATTCCTATAGTGCATAGGGTAATAAAAGTTCATGAAACGTAAGTTTAATATTAAATATTATTAAATTTGTATCATGTTAACTTATAAATTTATGATGTGAGTTTGATTTCTTTTTATATATATGCATTATTTACTTTATGTTTAACCAGTGGCGCAACCAGCGCGTTCAAAAGGGGGCTGTCATATTTACGTCTAGTCCACGTTTATCTCTGACGCGATAAAACACTCCCTTTATTGGTTGTGCACACGAATATATATTCTATTTTACGCGGTAAATTAAAACTAACACTACATTATTAAAAAGACGTATCTAAATTAATATAAACAGAGGAAACATTGTTGCAGATTTACGCATGTTAATGTAACGATTATTTACGTCAGAATACCTTTGATAAACCATTACGATTGTTCCATCACAAACGAGATTGTTGGTAAACAATCGTGTTTTATTTGCTCCCATACGATCTGTAGTTTTTGTATAATTTCTGTTTCTGATGATTAGTTTAAATCAGTGCTTCCCAAACTATGGTACGCGAAGGCCTCCCAGGTGGTACGCGAGCACCTTATTAAGTTCAAACCAAACGATCGCAAATGATCTTTTAGTGATTGTCGTGAGCATTATTTTAATCCACATAAATTACGTAGAGCGTGTCATTCCATGCTATATTCCCTACACCGGTGTTCCTAACTTTTTAAACCTAGGCGTTGCTTTACGCGTGTACAGAATATTTTTGCAAGCCTATCTTTACTTATGCCCATGAAAAGGCAAATATTCAACCTGTTTTTAAGCACCTGCAGGCTAAATAATCAAGGGGACAATCGCTAATATGACGCAAATAATCAACGTGTGAACTGCTATTATGACGTAATCAATTCCCAGGTCAAACAATCGCTATTATGACGCGATGAATCCACGTGTGAATCCCTACTGTTTCGTAATAATTATGCTGCTTGGCTGAGGAAAACATCGTAAATATACAGCAGTGCTACTTCTGGAACATATTTAGGTTGTTTATTACCGCGCCTGTTGCCCTGTTTAATAGGCAGATTACTTTTATTTTCAACTTTGAGAAAGGCAGTGCCAAGTTCATGCCCGCGGAAAAAATAGGTGTGCGTGCGGTTTTTAATTTCTATTATTTAAAATGAGTTGTTCACGAGCCTTTAGTAGTTTAGTATGTAGGTGGTTTGAGAACGCTGCTTGAACCAAAAAGTGGTACGCGAGTAGATAAAGTTTGGTAACCACTGATTTAAATGCTGATAAACCGCGATTATTATGCATTTTAATTGGTGCAAATTTAAGTGCGAGGAGCGACGCTATCAGTAAATTGGAACCAACACAAATTGTAATATATTATTACAAAGTATCGCCCCGGCAGAGCTTGGACAAAGGCCAAAAAACGTGTTCGTTGGCACCGCACGAGAACCAGAGTTTTATTACGTCACTTTTCACGAGAATAAATTCACAACGATTGCTTCGTTTGTTAGGTGTTGAATGTATGCTACCACATGCGTCTTCCTTTATTTCCTACGCCGGCGCAGAGCGTAAAAATGTGACGCTCATACACGATGTTTCGATCTCGTGGTTGGTTGGGCAGTTAGCACATTCCTCCAGATTGTTATATTATGAAACGTCATAATTAATAGTTACGTTACAATAGGACAAGTGACGTAACAATTGAACGAAAAGTAATTCCAATTTTAAGCGAATGAATGTAATATTAAATGCAACGCGTGCGTGTATGCGTCTTAGCACTTTCTGGCTGCGTGCGTGTCTGCGGAAAAGGGGGCTGTCATGACAGCAAAACAGCCCCCCTGGTTGCGCCCCTGTGTTTAACAAATGGTTTAAGTGACTAAAACGTTTGATTTAAAACCAACTGTTGTACACACGAGCTGCAATATTTGTTTTTTAAATCAATCCCATTTCGACCAATAATATTTCCAGCCACGAAGGAAAAATCAAGTTTTTGACGAAAGGAGACAACAACGAGGTTGACGATCGTGGTTTGTACAAACCTGGTCAGTTATGGGTTGAGAAGCATCACGTGGTTGGGCGAGCAAGGGGGTTCGTTCCTTACGTGGGGATGGTTACCATTATCATGAACGATTATCCGAAATTAAAAGTAAGTATACTAATGTATTAAAACTTCCTTTTATACATTAGCCTATGTAATAATATTAAAAAACTTGTATTATTATTTATTTAATTATTTATGCAGCTATAGCAGTAGCCAAGTCTTTATTATTTTTTATAAATCAGATAAATAAGTCATATAGCCTATTCATTAAGGTGAATAAGTGTCATTCATTTATTTTTACAACTCTATTAAATGGTAGTATAACCTACTCTCTTATTGCAGTAGTATGACTATTTCCTTTATTTAATATTACCTTTTATCCCAGTACGCTGTGCTTGGGCTTCTTGGTCTGTTTGTCCTTCTTCACCGTGAATGATCTTTGATGCATCCAACTGCAGTGCTGCCAATTGTTTTTTGCCCACAATTTTTATCGCAACACTGATCCGGGGTGGTATTCTCGTCTACTGACTAAAGTTAGTCGGCAGGTCGCTATGGTGCCCTTTTTTAAGTCTGCCAACTAAAATTTATATTTTCACATTCAATTGTACTAAAATCCAATTAAATCAGATTTTAATTCAACTTTTTTAAAGTGAAGTTGGACTTAAAACCTGAGTTGGTCGGTCAGGAAAGTTACCACAAATATTTTAATCAATTGACTAAAACTTATATTATGTTTAGTCAGCCAGCTAAAATCCTGTGTATTACTGATTACAGAAGTTACTCGGTCAAAATCTACTGATTAAGTTTTAGTCCGGTGACTAAAAAGCAAAATCTAAATAAGTGGCGACTAGTTTAGTCAGTAGACGAGAGTACAACCTCTGATGTTGTTTGTTGAAACTTGTGTTTTAGATAATTTACCGCAGTGCATGTGTTGTACTGTATTTTGGTGATGTTACTTTTTACGGAGATTGCTAAAATGTTTGGTTTAAACATACCATAGTGAAACTTGGTCAAACGTTATGTGATTTTGTAGATGTGTCAAAAGATTAAGTGTGCAATATTGGGAATAAATGATAAACATTCATCAACAGATTGTTATTGTATCTTAATGCTTACTTGGGTGTACATTTTATGGTCAGTTTTAAACGAACATAACAGTGCAGATACAATTGTCTTTATTTTTAAAGAATTTTATTTTAATATAAAAATGAAGGAGTCAAGAAATAGTTTAAAAATACTATAAATAAATAGTTTTCGAAAATATTAAACAAAACAGTGTATGAAGTGAAAAAAGAATTTTGTGCGCATATATAAGAAGCATTTTTTTAAGAAAATGTAATAGTCATTTTAAATTGGCAAGTTACACAGCAGAGCATGCAGTGGCATTTAGGCCTGATACCCCTTAAAATATATAACATAAGTGCTTAAAAAAGGGTAAAGTAGTCTAATATCATGAGATATTAGTCAAGACATTTTGATTTCACATTAAATGTTACATTTAAAGAAAAAAGTCTAAACAGGTAAAGTCAAACTGATAGGTAGAAAAGAATGATTATATCAGTTTAGAAAAAAATCTTTTTTTATCTTTAATTGTTTACATCCTAGCAGTCCAGCTGCAGAGGCATTCTTCACAACTTCCAAGTTAATATAGAATAGAAGCTTTTATCGGCCATTGCAACATTTTGAGCCAAAAGTGCATTCAAGAGTTATTCTGACTCATTACCTCTTAGACAAGTCAAGTTTTGTGTGAGATGAAGTGCATTTAGGTCACGTGGTAGTTGGTACATTTGGTCACGTGGTATTGGGTAATGGTGGAGTTAAATGCATGGGAGGTAAATGATTAGGGGGTGGTTGACTACCATCAGGAAGATTGTCAATTATTGTGTTCCTTTCAGATAGATCTATATTTTCAGGTCTATCGCTATTGTTTTGATTGTGACTAAAATGTTTCTTTATATAAATGATGACAGTAATCACAACAGCTATAACTAAAACTCCCAAGATTGAACCAGCTATTATTCCAACATTAACTGGAGGTTGGGTTGTGGTGATTGGTTGCTCCGTGGTGATTGGTTGCTCCGTGCTGCTTGGTTTTTCTGAGCTTGTGGGGATCGTCACAGTTGTTGGAATAACAGTGGTGCTGGGTTGGATGGTTGTAGTGACCGTACATGACAGAGCATCAGGCAAGTTGACGATGTTACAACCCCTTTCCACTGTGGCGACCGGCGCCGAACAAATGCCACAGCTTCCAACAGATTCATTCATGTGACTTATCAAAGTAGTTGTATCTGTTGAATCAATTTATTAAATTTACCTAAGCATAACATAAATTTAATGTCTTTTCATAGACAGTAACAAAGATTATATTTATTTTTACAATACATGACATAAACCTATGAAGTTATAATTTTAGCCCTAGTGGCACTTGCAAAGTGGTTGGCGTGCCTGTCTATAGTCGAAATTTTATGAAGCCAAGGGTAAAAATAAAATATTTCCGTACAAATTACGCATAAGGTAACTTAAAAGCCGACATGAGGTGTATAAAACAAAACACGGCTACACAAGAATAAATCAGATACATTCATTCTACAAGTTGTTACATATTACATATTATAATTTATTTATTTGTTCGGATACAGTAGCGAAGATCAGATTAATTAATACAACAAAAAGGCATCAAAACAACAGTCGTTAACTTACTACTCGCAGTAGTTCTAAACATAAGCATTGCTCCTTTATCTCGCTGTTGTAAATCTGATTCCCCAACTTCATAAACCTCATGTATTTCCCCATGGATAACTAGTAACACACGAACCTAAAGGAAATTTGTATAATAGTAAACAATGTAAAATTAAATCACAATGTTTTTTTATTTGGAAACTCGTAATTGGCACGAGGTGTATGAAACAGAACACCCGTGTTATAATGACTGTCGTTTTCCGGCCACACGATGCTAAAGCAATTTACTTTCATTCATTCAATGTTTTATATACATTTGTTGGGTTTGCACACAGCAAAACTTCTAATTGCATTGTTCTGAAAACATATGGAATTCAATTTTAAAAAGTTATATATGATAAATAAGTTTTAGTCTATTTGTTTTGCAGATATGCACAATTAAACTTTTAAAGGTTGTATAAAGGTAATTAAATTATAGCGCAGATGTACAGTTTTGCAAATATGTACAACTAAATATTCAGATCACTATAAATGGAGAAGAACTGTTGTTTTACTGTTATATTTCCTTGTGGTGAAACGAGTATGTTGTATCTATGGTCACCATTGTTGTAAGTTAAGTCTGAAGATTTTGAAGTTATAATTTGTTGACACAGAATTGATTTGCACGAAGTTGCAGTTTGTGCTGAAATATGAAATGAATTTGTTTTAATTAAATATAACTTTATTTATTATTATGTATTATGGGTTTAGCAGTCACCTTTTTATTTAACATTTTACTCAAGCAGACTTTACACTATAAATAATCTATTTATATGCTTCATTAGGGTAGGCCTGCATAATAATGAGTGTATAACATGAATGATTGAACGTAACTTGTTTATCCTCGCATTGCGGGCAACGCCAGGTGTTACACGGGTATTATTTTTCATACACCTCGTGTCCGCTGTACCACATATTTAACTTGTAGGTAATTACCCAATAAAACTTACCATTGTAACCTTTATATTGGCAGCAGCAAGGCTCTTGGTTGTAGTCACATAATTGCCATGACGTTTCTCCAACTGTATAGGGCCCGGTATAGGAATTGTTGCGAAGAAACTATAAAAAGCGTCTGATTATTTACATTGAAGTATTACATTAGCTGCTATAGGTTTGAAGCTGGTAATGAGACAATTTTGATCCCAGTCCCCATGTTGTGACTCTCATTAAGACTTAAACCATTAAATACAATCAGTTTAAAGTTATCTATTCTTACGAAATGACATTTATAAAAAAAAAAAAAATTTACAGGTTAAAACTTTCAAGTTGTACATTTCGTTTAGTATGTTTTACAGTTCTAATCTTCGAAAGAGAAAACATTAAACAGTTTTGAAATATTGTTTCTATCTATTCGTGTATTATTTTAAATAAGTGGTGTAGCAAACAAACAATGTCATGTCATTAGTTACATGCTAGAGAAACTTGGTAAAAGTGGATTTAATGGTTATTGAAAATTGATGTAACTGTTGTGCCCACGAGTTACCATGTATGTAACTTTTTGTGGGTATTTACTTTTTTACTGACCATGAAATCAGTTTTGGGTTTCTTCGTATAATTATAACAATTCTCACTTATCAAGATACCTGGACTCTGTGTCTTCTGAAGTAAATCAGCTTGCTTTGTGTTGGATGAGTGTTCACAAGATTCCAATCCATCACTAATGCAGATTCGTTGGTGACGATTTCAAATCTAGAGCAAAGTGAACATACAATTTCTATGGAATATACTTTATGCCTACTACTAAATTGAGGCTCACAAAAGTACATGGCATATTAAAACAGAAGTAGCAATTTAAAAGTGTCTTGATGCGCAATGCGGCACAATATTATAACTATAATAATGATAGCAATATACATGTGTCTGTGCAATGTAGCGCAATGGTATAACTCAGCAAAGTAACTGCCTAGCTAGCATAAGTAAGACATAATATAGAACAAAAATTAATCAAGACATAATATATAACAAACAAAATGTCATCAAATGGCCCAATACATGATGTCTACAGTATACGCTGCAGTATATTTATAGTACTTTTTGACACATTTTTAACTTTCAACTTATCACAGCAATTTGACCCCATAAATTTAACCAAGTTATGTTATAGAACAAACCTAATGTCATTAAACATATTTATCCTCATATACAGTAGAAAAGATCAGGGTAATTAATACAACAACAAAAAAATTGGCAACAAAACGACATTCGTTAAACTACTTGTTTAAAGACAAACCTAATATCATTAAACAAGGTGCTACTTCTTCTGTTTATTGATCCAGGGGGCCCAACCTCTAAAGTGTAATTCAGCCGAACAGGTTCATTTCTCAAGTCGAAGTCAGGCTGAGATGTAATGATGAAGTCTGGTATGGTTGCACTTGTTGGAGGGCCAGTTACATTTATCAGAAGAAGGAACCCAGAATGAATATTGAGACTTTGTGAAGACTGTACGGAAGTCACCTAGAATTTAAAGTAAAGTTAGTTATATGCATCTATATGTTGTTGTTGCTAGGTGTGTGTAATGTGTGTAATGTAGGTGTGGAATGGACTTTTTGTGTTTTGGTAATCATTTAAAGAATGAAAAAATCCACAAAAATAAACACACACTAAATTATAATTTCTTTCCAAGTATTTGTTTTTGTGATCTAGTTGGTTCTATTTATAAATAGGGAAAGGTAAAAGTAAAACAAAATAACAGCAAGTGCTTTAACCATATTGCTTAACATTTGGTTATGTCTATGTTTTATCTATAAGCAAAAATGTTGTTTTTCTTTTAGTCCTGTCTTGTGTTTTATTTACATGGCTTAGCTTTACAATATAATAAAGAGAATTCGTTCTTTGGTTAGATTCATTCTGAATTTAACCAAAGCGTTAAATAGAACAAGGAACAGACGTCATTGATTAGGCTCTTGTTACAAACAAACACAATAGCAATGTTTATATGTGGTAACCATAAACATTGATGAATGATGCAACATTGAGTGTAAAATACTATATTTTTTATTTTATGTTATCAGGAATTTCATCATAAAGTGTAAAATAGATTTTTTCTATATGGGTGAAGCCCAACAGTGACCTAGACCCTAGTATATAGGCCAAGAGTTGGTCAATTACCCAAAAACTTGAATTATCTAAATGATTTCTACGGCCAACCTTTTTAACTGTTGTTTTTTCATATACTTTTATTTATAACATTTTTAACGACTGTTGTTTAGCAGTTTTTCTCTTCATATTTAAAATATTTTGATCTTCACTATGGTTTTCCAAGACACAAATAAAATTTATGTCATGTAGGCTATGTTATGTAAATATAAACTTTCCCACCCGGAATGTTCCAGGTGTGTTACAAACGACGATCCAGTCCAATGTTGATCCTGGCAGAAGTAAAGTTGCAGGCTCACGTGGGTTGCCATGGTAACTGCCATCTGATGCTACCTCTCTGACATCACAATGGCTTTTATTCAAGGTAATACTGAGGGTTTGAGTTGCACAACAGCTGGCCAATCTGAAACATTTGGTTTTTAATTAAAAACAGATAAGCTAATATTGGTTCCAAATCTACCGTAAGTTTTATTTCTGTTTTCAGATATGACAACCAAGAACTATCCATAATTACATAGCAAGCAAAAGACAGTCGTTATAACACAAGTGTTCTGTTTCATGCACCTCATGCCAACTTTTGACCTACCACATATGTAACTTTATAGGTAATAGTGGGACTAACAATTAAGACAACCCATTAGTGCTTACTGGGAATATTTGTTAAGTGTCTTAATATAAAGAAAGATTTAACAGAAACCTGAATCTTTTCATTTCTCCGGTTTGTAAGTTTAATGTTGGTTGTATCTTCCCATTCACAGTGACATAATTAACACCATTATTATCATCTCGCAGCCAATCCTCTAATGTTTGGTTGGTCCCAGTTAGAAGTTCCAAGTTTCTGTAAGAATGGTATTCCTAATATATCATTGTTCTGTGCTGGGACAACTTGAGCTATAATGAGGATGTCTCATTTTACATTATACGTTTACATACCTATGGACAACCCTTTAGTTAGGGCCCAATGAGCTAAAGCATTTACTGTCAATTTCTTGCCAAAGGACATGTACACCCACAAAGTAACATACATGTTACTCGTAAGCTGGTACGAGGTGTTAAACCTGTGTGATAATGACTGTCGTTTTCCGGCCACGCGAGGATAGTGTAATTTTCATTCAGATAGAAATTTTAACAATATAAACACCTGTTGTCTTCATCCCCAACTGTACTTTGAAGGTTTCCAAAATCCCCCCCACTTTGTGAGTATTGCATAGTTGAACCAAATAAAAGATGGATTTCATCCCAACAGTGATCAGGACAAGATATATTGGACAATGTTTCATGGATGTTACCTGAGATGTCTTCCACAACAGCCATACCGCATAACCCACTAGATATCTGAGTGAAGGTTAGAGGTTAGAGGTTAGTTATCCTTGCATTACTGCTGTGGTATTCCTCTAGATAGGTGTATTATTGGTGTAAATAGAAGATAAAACAGAAAAATTGTGTTATAATTTGTGGAATTTCTTTGCCATGTAAAGATACACTTTTGTCAGTAAAGTGTTCTTGCATGCCGAAGAAATTTTAAAATTTATAATGTGTTTTCTGTATAACATGTTTAGTAGCTATATAACATGCCCCCTCTTCATATAGTAGCTATGTTTAGTGGATAAATTTTTATCATAGCACATTATTAAAACTGTCACTTAGTTTTTACCCCTTTTCATTTTGAATCTAAATGTTCATTATTACCACATTCAAATAGAAATTCAATGATAAAAACCTTACCATAAAGTGTGAGGATCCATTTGTAAAAGTTCCATATAAATAAGTGCCTGAATTTCTGCTGAAAATCCCTCGTTCTATGCTCGTGCTCTCGCCAGGATTAATTAAATCCTGAAGCGAGTTCTGTGATAAAGTTTTGAACATTTATTAACATATTGATAAAGTTTTTATTTTAACATTTGTTATTATCTTTCTGCTGCTTTTTTCACCAGATATAATTTTATATAAATCAAATATAGAAAAACTTAACGGTGGATAGAATAACCTACACATATAGAAAAGCCTAACAACAGTGCTGTGGGGTAAGATGGGACACCTTTACCTTTTTAATATTAAAAATTACAACGTTCTATGGGGTTGTTAGGATACGGTATTATGATTCTTTTAATGTTCTTTGTTTACTACCAAATGAGACAAGAAAATAGAATAAAAATGTGTCCTATTTTCCCCACCCTATATATATATATGTGTAAAATATATATTTAGAACAATCTACTATTACTCACCGTTTTTAAGGCGTCTGGATGAAGTCTTAGACCCGAAATATCCAGCATTATTTTGTTGATGGAGTAATTGGTTGATGAAACTGGATTTCCAGGTAAGTTGTTTGTCTGTAAATGTATATGTTGGGTGTTTTATTTTAAGCTTGGTGTGAGTTTCAAACACTGTAAGCTATTTTAGGTGAATGAAATACGAATTTTCTGTGTTTTTTTCGTACAAATACAATAGCCAATATTATTGTTCTCGCGCGGTCGCAATGACAGTCGTTATAACACGGGTGTTCCATACACCTCATGCTCGTTTACAAGTTAATACGTATGTAACTTATTTATTCTTGCGCGATGGGCAAAAACAGTTGTTATAACACGGGTGTTCCGTTTCGTACACTTTGTCCCAGCTTACGAGTTAATACGTATGTAACTTTGAAGATGTATTTCGAGTTACCACATTGTCACTTTGTTAAATGTCACCGCGCTTTCTTTGGAAGCCATTCACGTGCGTCATGGGTTTTATTCCTTATTGACACATAACTTGCAACTCACAAAAGCACTTTTCGTAGCTTAAGTTAAGGTTTCCCGCCTATTGGCAAAAACAAGCGTCAAGTTACAATTCCCACCAAGTTTCTATTCATTTATATCACGTAGATTTGATTACAACTTAACTATGCCGCGTACCTATGCTATTAAGCTTGATAAAATGGTTTTCAAATTGCCAGCCTTACAAAAAAACACCACTCGCAAAGTTACAACATACGTTGTAACTCGTAAGCAGACACGAGGAGTAAAAAAAACAGAACACCCATGTTATAACAACTGTTGTTTTCTTGGCGCGCGTGGATAAATAAGTTACATTTAATTATTATCGTGTGTTGTAAAGTTTGCAATACATTTTCAGAACCAAAGTAGAACAAAAAATTTACGAGATACAATTTTTCAACAGGGGATTTCCCGAACGGTAATGCTTGCTAACGGAAGGGGAATTTCTTAAGCGAAAAATATTCTTTGCGGGTGTTTTCGGATTGCAACAGCAGGAGGTCGTATTAAGCATTAAACAAAAGGTGAACGTTGAATTCTTATAAAGCCGCGTTGTAAGTGGGATACCGTTAGCACATCCCATACTTTGTATTTTAACAACTAAAAACGCTCTTTTAGAGTCGTGAGGAAACGTTGTGTATTTCTGTAAAATCTTTTGTTTAACTGTAACAAATTCTGCGAATCTAACCCTATTTTGGTGCTAATAGAGTTGAACGATTTTGTGTAACGAAATATAATAAGGATCTGGTGCTATGAAAATGTAACAGACAAAAGTCCAACAAATTGAATAATATAATATTTATATATTTCAACTAAATGGCAGCGTCAGTCACAGTATGAAAAGACTTACAATGTCCAAACTACTATACATTAACTAAATAATTGGACAAAACTTACTAATCGGATACGCAGGCCATCGGTTTCCGTGAATCGTATGATCGGGGCGGCAAGTTTACCGTTAAACAGCCTCCGATTTGTCCTAAACCATTCAAGTTTGATTTCAGTGAGCGACACATTGATGTTTCCAGGGTGGGCGGAACTAACACTGAGTTGATCGAGATGTTCAAGAAGCTCTCCACCTATTTAATATATAATGGGGTAAGATGGTCCGGCGCCGTGGCATAGTGGTTAGCGCGCCTGCCTGTAACCAATAGGTAATGGTTTCAAGGCTCGACGCTGCTACCAAAGCTGGCACGAGGTGTTAAACCCGTGTGATAACGACTGTCGTTTTCCGGCAACACGAAGATAAAGTAAGTTACATTCATTCATGGCACACCTTAAGCACTTAAAATCCAAATATTCTGATCGTGTTTTTGGTAATTTTACTGGTGCCCACTTAACATACTTTTTATTTAAAAACGATATCGAAGATTTATTATGGAAACAACAAATATAATAGAATTGACAGCAAAATGAGAGTCGTTAAATCAACCTTATTAAGTATCCTGATATATTATTACATGTTTGCACGAATCATATTTCATACTTTATATTTTTTTGTATTTACTAAAGTCCTGCATGTCTGTATTATATACTTTTATCAATACAGAATTATAAATACGATTATATTAAAGTAGCAAATTAAAAATTACCTTTAAATTTGCAGGGCGCAGTGTTGTTGCATCCAGATACGTCATTCCAAGGAAAACCTGAGATATAAATCAAGACAGTAAATCTTAACCAACACAGCATCGTATTTAACTGTATAACTACACAGAGAACATACGGATACTAAAATGTATGCTATTGTGGTGGTAAGACCGATACTAGTTTCATGTTTGTTGTGGCAATTGCGTTAGACAAAGGGACGTGTATATATAACTACCTGATCAAAGGGAAGTATTTGAATACACGCTTTTGTTTCAGTAGCTGATGTAATCAATTTCGCGATTCAGACCCTGCTCTGTTGTTCAGCCAGCGCCGTGGCATAGTGGTTAGCGCGCCTGCCTGTAACCCAGAGGTGGTGGGTTCAAGGCTCGACGCTGCTACCATTGTGGGCGTATGTGTCCTTGGGCAAGACACTTAACGGCAATTGCTGCAACCCAGTGGTCACTAATGGCTTGTCCAAATTATCAGCCATACATAAAAAATACCCCACTCCTTCCCCCAAAAAAGAAAAAATCACCCACGAAGTAACATACATGGTAACTCGTAAGCTGGCACGAGGTGTTAAACCCGTGTGATAACGACTGTCTTTTTCCGGCCACGCGAGGACAAAGTGAATTACATTCCGTTCAGCTCATAGAGTTAAACGATTTTTAATTAAAGAAATAGCACCAGATCAGGGTCAAATTCGCGGTATTTATGAAACCGGTTATTTTGTGTTACATGTTTGTTGTTTATAGCAACCATATTTTGTCCCTTTATTGACGTCATAAAAACAAAAATTGTCATCGTATTATTACGTATTTGCTTGTGACGTAACTAAATATTGTAGCAATTTCAATACCAAAATTTCAATACAATAGATTAGAGTTAAAACGTCATTGAAATAATAGTGCGCATTGTGACGTCACGAATTAATATGACGTCATAGAATGCCCGATCCTTCCGAAAGATCATCGTCGTCAAAAAAAACATCTTTAAACATTTTTGGTTTCACCATCGCGCGTAACGCGTGTGATAATACGTCATCAATTGTTTCTTTTGTTACGTCAGTGATAACGTCATTGTTTAAAAGAGGCTGGATTTCTGTGCCAGGAAATTCCGAACTCGGTGTGTTGCTGTCGTCATGATAATTTGTGACATCATCAGACGTGACGTCATCGTGTCGACGACCAACTTGTCCAAGGGTCAGTGTGACGTCATCTAAAAAATATCGTTAAATTTTATTAATTAAGAGGGAAAACCCAGGTTACCTGGTGGTAAAATGTGAGATCGGAGATAATTTGAATTTGTGCTCTCCGTCGCCACCTCCCGGCTGTTAAACGCGTAATGCTTTCTTCGATAAACGTAGTAGTTTGGTATCGGGAAGTCGCCTGTGTAATATTAAAGTTGTCGTAAAAAAATTGTACAAACATAAACAAAAAACTGGAAAAACATGAAAAAAAATTGTACAAAACGGAAAAAAATTGTACAAAACATAAACAGATTATAAAACAACGACAAAACATGAAAAAATAATTCCTAACAGGACGTATTAATATAAAAGAAAATTACCTGCTACGACATTTAGTCTCGCTGTCGCGTTAGATATTCCGAACTCATTCTTTGCAATACACGTAAACAATCCTGCATGTGACGTCATAACGCGGTCGATCTCCAACCACGTGGTTACTTGATACGGAAGCGGACCACTCCGAACCTAGTATTGAGGGTAAATTATACAGTGTAGAAAATAAAAATTTTATAGTACAGAAAAAACATGATACGATGTAGAAAAAAATTATACAGTGTAGGAAAAAAATGTGACGCCACAGACACTTACGTAATAATACGATGACAATTGTTGTTATTATAATGTCAATAAAAGATTTATATTACACGACGATATTTGAAGTTTTGTGTTTTTAAATAAATTGAAAAAATAATGGTTATACAGTGCAGGAAAAAATTATACAGTGTATAAAAATATTATACATTGTAGGAAAAAAAATTATACGGTGTAGAAAAAAATATTCTAAAAATTTATAAAGTGTGGAAAAATAATTTTAAAAAATTATATGTATTGTAGAAAAATACGGTATAAAAATTATACGGTGTATAAAAATATTCTAAAAAAATTATATAGTGCAGAAAAAAATTTCTAAAAAATAAACGGAGTAAAAAAATTATAGTAAAATAACCATACAGTGTAGAAAAATATGGTAAAAAATATATTGTGCAGAGAATATACCAAAGAAATTATTTTTGGGGAAGATGGGACGCGATCAGGATATTTACATATTATGTGCTAACGTTGTACTATCTTACCCCACCCTACTATAATACGATGTGTTAAGCGTACCAAGTACTATATGATTTGCTTCGATATACGGGTTATTATTTGCCAAAAGTGTCCCGTTCTACCAACCTTCAACCTATACCATATATATTTATAAGGTAACATTAAAGATAAACACCTGTACTGTTACACCATCGTCAAGATTTGGTTGAAAGACACTTTCTCCGTTCAACGTCCATTCAAACCAAGCAAGGGGAAACCCCGAAACCGAGCAACTAAACACCGCCGAAGATCCTGACTCTGCTGTTTGGTTCATTGGAGGAATTTCCACTTGTGGCGCTAAAGAGTGGAATAAATGAAATAAGTTTGGTATTAATTTAAGGACATTTACAATCCCTTTAGAATGCAAAAAGCCAGGAATCTTTCGCTTATGGGCAATTAGCTATTCTTGGCCTAAATCCTAGGTTCCATGGCGTACCACGTTGCGGAATCTCATCCACGCAGAATAAAATTGGAAAGGTAGTCTTTAACTGATTGGTTTCAAAACCCAGGCCGAATTTGAGAATGAGAGATCCATGGTTCAAATCCAGGCCAGGGTTAGAAAACCGGAGATCCTGAGTTTCAATCCAAAAAAGTTCAAAATGCAAGAATCCGGGTTTGTGATCAAACCAGCCAGACCCCGACTTTAAATCTCCATCAAGGATATTGTAAAACCCCAGCCGGCCAATACGTGCGTTAGACCGTGCAAGAATGTGCAAGGTTCGTTAGCAAGATATATAAGCACGAAACCTGAGACTCTGAGTAAATTATCAAGATAAAACACAAAGTTGAAACATAGATATCCCACCAGCATGGTAGGGTATAAACATTGCGTGAATACAAGAACATATAGTAGGGTGGAAATACAGGAACATAAGAATACAAGAACATATAGTAGGGTAGGGAAAGACGGGACACCTTATCACATATTATCCAAATATCCTGATCGTGTTTCAAACAATTAACAACGGCCTATGGGAGTCGTGAGAAAAAGGTTTATAATTCTTGGAATTTTATTTGTATACTACCAATAGAACGTTGGAATGAAAAGGTGTCCCATCTCCCCCCTACTGTCATGTTTAGCATGTTCTATTCTCTATGGTCCTATGCGTTAAAGTATAGGCAAAGGGACATACAAGTTTTGACAGAGTTGGCCCATTTATATGCATTGTTCATACTGTATACAGTAGAATTACAACAGTTCTAGTTTTAATGTGATAGTCATTATTTATTACATGATATTTATATTACGGTTTAGTTGTATAGTTTGTAGATTTAGGAATATCCAGGCCCGCTGTTTTACGAAAAACTATAACCACGTAAAGTGCAACTGTTAAAGGAAAGGGATTGTTGGTGAAGGGCACCAACGTAAACAATGAGCGGTCTTCAATGATACTTAACTAAAACGAAGGCAAAACAGAAATCAATCATTTAGCATGATAGATATATGTTTTCGTAACGGTGGTTGCGCAGTGTAAAAGTTACAGATTTGTAAAATTTTAAACAACGTTATCCTTTATAGCATAGATTGCAACACCTAATTTATTTATTTTCAAAGAAAATATAAAACTTTTACAAGCATAGTCTAAATCGCATTTAAATTACACTACGTTAAGAAACAAAGAAACTTAACGAGGCGTCTTGAAATTTAAAAAGTTTCACGAATCGTAAAATGAAACCCAGGCGTTAGTTAAACGAGGTTGTTTTATACACAGTGTTGTCAAAGTCATGTAGAAAAACTGTTTTAACTTGTTTTTTTTTATAGTTTTGTACAAATAAATGACGTTTCTTCGAACACCAAAACTTTTAAAATTTTTGCTAAAACAAACTTAAAATTCTTAATTTTTCAATAAAATTGCTTTTAAAATAAACAATTTTTCAAGAAAATTGCTTTTAAAATGAAGTCCAATTTTGTGGACACCCTCTCCGTATTTAAATTCAACATTATACTTGACGAAGTTAAGCGCCTAAGATTTTAATCAGCCCTTGAAAGATGGCCAACTATTTGAGGTGCGGTGCAGACGAACCGCATTTTTACCGCAATCGTTTCAACACCGTGAGATCCAGGTTAAGAAAATATGCGAGACGTCCATTTAGATGCATTCGGGCCATTTGTAAGGAGAAGTTTCGCCAAATTGCAAGTTAATGTTCTACAAATTGCGCTGCGAGTGGATTTAAAAGATCAGTTTATTCGTATTTTTTTCCAAAACCTAAAAATAAGGGATATTTTACTGTGTAAAGATACCAAGCGTGGTAATTTGCGCATTTATTTGTATATTTGCAATTACCTTTGACGTAGCAATATCAAAACAAACACAACTAACCTATTATATAGTACGGAGATCGGGGAAGATGGGACAACCGTCCCATTTGGATGTAAACGTTTTTATAGTATTGTTTGTTTCAACAAAAAATGATTGCAACATTTTTCGCAACAAACTTGATTTATAAGTTAAGACCCGGTGCGTGAGTGGAGGTTGTAACGCATGGGTGACAATTGCCAGACTATCGTTACAACCTCCAGCAGGAAGTGAGGCTTACAACTTCAAAGATTGCGACAATCCTTTTTAAACAAGCTTTAAATCTTAACCTTGTTTAAATAAGTGATTTGTCAGACTCAGACCCAATGTATAAATAGAGGCGGCGTGGGCGTTTTGCTATTACTGAAAATTCCGAAATGTTTAAATTATTTCTCAAAAACTTTTATTATTTTTTTAATACTATATCCAATCCTTTTTAAAAAAGACGAAACTACCCAAAACACGACAGTAGTTACTATACACGAGATGTGGTCTCTAATTTAGCGGAACCGTCTTAAACCATTTTATTTTCTTAAATCGTTTAAGTTTCAAGTATTTTAAGTTTGTAATTAACTGTAAACAAAGAAATCCGATTATTTCCGATAATATCCGAAAGTAAATCCGAGGATCAAAAACGTGAGGAGAAACAGATAGAAATTACACGGCAATTATTAGATTACGAAACGTCATAAAGCTGATTATTTGGTAATTATCGGTAGTTAACTTTGATCAGTGTTTAAATGAAAGGTCTTATCTTAATATGGTAAATCACACGAGCGTAAACACGGCTGAAAGCTGAATTTGTAATTTTAAATACAGGATACAGTTTCGCACTCGACGTTGTTATATTTTATGTATTTTTTTAAATTTATGTGTTATATGGTAGAGGTAAGAAACTTTATGTTTTCATTCTCTTTCATCGTTCGATTTTGTAAGACAAAAAAACTATTTATAGAATTATGAAACCGTATCCTCACAACTCCTATAGACCGTTGTTGATTGTTTAAAACACGATCAGGATATTTGAATATTATGTGCTAAAAGTGTCCGATCTTATCCCACAGTACTATATGTTTGTATTTTGGACAGTGCTACTACATCCATTACTTAGGACGACTATTGCTTCGCTTTCGGGTAAACAACTTTCAAAATCAAACGCGTTTCGAATTTTTTGTCCAAATCAGTGTCTACAAACGATGTCGTGACGATTATTAGCTCACGTGACGTCATCAATCAACATAACAGATCATTGACTTGACGTGTATGGATGCTCGAGATGCGGGTTGTGACGTCACAAAGGAATCTCAAGAGAAATATTCGAGAAGCTCGTTGTATTGTTGGCTAAATAAAAGTCTTCGGGTTTGATGAATTTTAAACACAAGTGAAATTTTTTACGTTTTACAACTTAAAACCAGATAATTCGACTAAAAGAACTAACGAAAGGCAATATCAAGTGTAGAACACAGTTTCAAGGCAAATTACATCCAACATATATGAACCCCAACACTACCATTCAACAGTATATTTCTACAATGTATTAATACATATCATCGTCTGAAGAAGTGTGCATATGCCAAATAACAACATATCCTGCAAAACCAGAATCAAATAACAGCTACATACGTGTCCAGTAGCGCAACCAACTATACAATAACGCAGGCAGATTCACCAAACTCCTTTTTTTGGGGTTTTCGTCGTCATATTACCCCCACACATAGCCTACTACCATTTTCTATTTAAAATAATCCAATGATTCTCTAATGTATGAATATTTATTATATGTATGTTCATTAGCTAACCCACTTATACATTCAACCCCTTCTAATCAACCCTAACATTCTATGCACGGCGGTTTTCGCCGGTCATCTTACCAACGTAACTAACCGATTTTTACTTCAAGTAATCAAACATAATGTATTAATATATTATAGTTTGAAATTTATATGCCCAGTAGCTCACTCACTAACGCAGCACCCACCCCCTTAATCCCCCCTAACATTCTATGTATGAAATCTTTCACCGACTTTCACCCTAACCCCATCCATCACCCCTACGCCCCCAATTCATCAAATTCGCGCTGGGTACAAATCGTCACTTCCGCCCCAAAGTGGGTCAGGCCACCCAATGCTTTGTTTACTTTTCACGCTTCGTTGCACCCGCCATAGAAACCTTATTATAATCTTTTAAGGACGCCCCCGTATCCGATTTAAACCAAAGTTATCTTTTAAGTAAAAGTACCATATCATGATTGATGACGAAGGCCCATGACGTCGCAGATATAGGACGTCACAATTACATGACGTAACAATGACGAAACTCGGAGCGATTCCTATGCGCAATGCAAAAATGCATGCAAACTATGAAACAGCATATATGGGTCAGGGAAGATCGTCAATGTCTTTATTCTCCTTTATCGCTCCATTTGGTAGCAAACAACGAGTGTTTACACAACTATATAACGGTATCCACGCAACTCGAAGGAGAGTTATGCTCACGACATCCCATCTTACCCCACCGATTCATATCTCACTTTCCCTAATATAAACTATACCGCCTTACTCTGAACATTTAATTTGGACAGAGATGCAACAAAAGATTAGGGAAGGGAAGGTTACCATTTGAACCGTGACGAGAATTTGAGCCAAATTTTGAAGCTAAAAATATCGTAGGAATCTCAGACACGCGAACAGAATGTAAAATTCGAAAGTTTAAATTTCAACGCTGTACCGCAAATGTTGAACGTGAAATGCCATGTTTATAATGATGTAAGGGGTTTAAGTGCTACAAAAATCAAGTCCAAGAGATATATATTTCGCATAAAATGGCTTAATCAGGCTCTTATTCTATTAAATTATATTTTAAGTTCAGATTTATGGTTAAAAAACGTTGTTATAATTGTTTAAAACACGATCAGGGTTCTTGGATATTATGTGCTAAACGTGTCCCCTTTTTTCCCATTATACTACATATAGACTTCCTATATACACACAATATCACGCAATTAACTCACCGGCACGGCAAGGACCCTGGCGAGCAATCTCCAATCCAGCAACGCGTCCCGAGGCGCGTCGGAATCGACATGGATTCGAATAAGTCCTTCCGTCACTTCCGCATATGACGTCACGAGCCGCGCATGCGCAGTAGGAATCGGAAGCATCTAATCCTACGTCATCAGGTTCAACAGGTGTACAAACCAACCCTTCCCCACAGTTGCCGAACCTGGGGCGAAAATTATAGTCTTTGATTTAAAATAACATTTTTAGCCATAACACGTAACTATATTGGGATTTTTAACCCTACGGTCCTACGGCGTGGCCCACTATAAAACACGCTGCAGTAGACTTAGGATTTGAAGCCGTAAGGACACCAAAGCTCCCAATCGTAGCCGCGAATATACCATCTATAACCCCTTCCGTTACGAAACGGGCTCACAAAAGTGAGTTATGGCGCCGAACAATAAACGAGAAAAATTAACAAGAATTCTAACTCACCAACCTGCGTTTTTTCAACATTTATAACCCCTTTCTTACCTGAACATGGCACCCGGCAGGTCACACGGCGTGTCCTCTAAGTTCCCACAAACGTAACAACAATCGCAAGCATCTCTTATTAACCCACCAGGGCAAGAGGTTGGGGTACTGGAGCATTGCTCGGGGTCGCATACACCGCATGAGGTCGTCCAATCGAACAGGAGCGGGTGTCTATAAGTGAGAGGAGAAGTTTTAAATGACTTTCACTCAAAGAGAATGTTGTTAGTTGTTTAAATCACGAGTATGAAATAATTTATTATGAAAAACCTGATATTGCGTGCTAACGCTATCCATCTTATACCCCACAATTATTGTTATTATATTATGACTCATGAGTATAGCGCATACATAGTTTCACAAAAATACAAAGCGGCAAACGTAAGGGGACCTTTTAATATGATGTCTGTGCTTTGTTCTGATTGGTTGATCCGTTCCATTGATCACACTGACGTCATTATCTTGTTCAACGACACTATTGATATGATCTCCTACGTGACGTAATGTATGATGACGTAACCTCTGGTGACGTGGCAATGACTTTATAAGCCGGAAGTTAACGAACAATGCAAATGATAGTAACGTGAGGAAGGAACGCATTTTGGAACTTTTGGGATTTAAATCGAACAAACGAACTGAATTTACACCATGGGGACTTGATCACCAACTAATTAACCAATCAGCAAGCATTAAAACATTGCCTACTGTGGTATAGTGACTCTAGATATAAAAGCAACATTTAATAGACAGGTGTTAATACATTTTAGGTCTTATCGCGATTTTAGAAAAGTTTAAAGTACTTTCGAAAAACTTATGTTTTACATTTTACATGAAACCGATTCTAAAACTTAGTTAATTTTCGAAGTTTAGCCATACGTACTTTTACGCCGCGCAGTCCAAGAAACTTTGCTATACAGTATACACTGTATCGTACAATACTGTTATTAATCTTTCAGCCACCTTAGGCGAAAAACTTGATATTTATTGGCGGCTACAAACTACTATATTGGGTTTATTTAAGCGTGAGGTGCTTCCCAATCCTTTATCTATAAGTACGCCCTTTTACCAGTTGTTAAAGCAAAAACAGTTAGCGTCATTTTTAGAGTTTAATATACATCAGTTGGCTATTTCTGAAACGCAAATGAATGAATGAATGAATCAAATCTCCGTTATTATAAAGCGCCGAAGTTAATATTACTACGCTACACCCTAAATTCCTTGTATACGACTTGTATACGACTGCTACAAAATGAAGAGTAAAACTAACCGTATACATAAAGCCTTAAAATTGTAGTGTCTGACGAAAATCTAGAATTATACACTTTTTACTAACGCGTTGAGAAAAAGCGAACTGCTGTTGTACACGCTCAACCACTGTACTGTATACAACTGTAACACGCTATAGTAGAACTCTAATTTCGCGATGTATCGAAGTTAAACTTCGGTTTCCACAAATAATGACCTTTGTTAAACACAATGACCAATGTATTGTGACGTCAACAATGGTCGCCAGAAACATCCTGAGTGTTCCAGATTTAATTGAATTTTCAAGAACTAATTTCCTACAAGCCGCTATTTTGCTCCTACTGCTTTATTACGTCACAAACGACTCGTCTGCGGAAGATAAGTGAACGCGAGCGTTCTCGTTCTGCGGTTCTTTTTTCGCCGAAAACGAAGACTTTCCGAAACAGACACACCGAAATCTACACCGTTTACATTTTAGGCCCAAAGCGAAATAACAAGTTGTTACAAGTTTAAGCGTGTAATAAATCGCCCTGTCTGTTTAAGGTAAAGATGAATGGGTATACTACGCTGTGGAACGGAGACACTACTGCTTTAGGAATTCTTTTTACTGTAAAACTGAAACTCATTGAAAACTGGCATTTAAATGAAAATTGCTCGAAAACCGCAACGAAACCGTGCTTTGTGGCTTATAAACTTATAAATGTTGGGTAAAAAATCTCTAACCGTCAAATAAATGTTTCAACAGTCTTAACTCACATATTATCCAAAATTTAAAAGCTACGCAATGGTGTTTATAGGCATGTAACAGACGAACTAATACGCCGACGTCTCGAACTCGTATATAGGCGTAAATCTTCACATGCAGCTAGAACAGTCCCACTCTTTTAAACCGGCGTAAACTATTGCAAGCCTCCTCGAAATTTGTATACAACAACTCGATTAATTTAGTTCCATATATGTAGCTTACAGTGGAACTTCAACGTGTTTGGAACTATTTGTTTCAAACTTCTAAACGTATTCCTTTTAATTGTCGCGTCACAGTGACATCATAATTAGAGCGCGGCTTATGCTCGGTAACCAGTGATGCGTGGTAACCGCCACTTCTCACGCAAAACAATGGTCAATTTGAAAATCTATCCGCTGGCTTAAAAGATAAAGGCATTAGGTGCGCCGGCATTGGACAAAGCACTTAGTGAATGAAGGATATTTTACAAGTTGTGACATATGTAACTTTTTGGGTAATAATTTTTCTAGATTTTCCTAGTTCCTGAGCTTGCATACGATTGATACAAGCGCCCACAATGGTATATAGCAGCGACGAACCTCAAATTAAATCTTCTTGTCTCTAAGCATAAGACGAGCCATGCGCTGGATAATCATAGTTGCTACTTTTATTTTAGTAATAATCCCATTAAATGGCAGCTATATGATGAGGTACTAGTAGTATAGGGTGGGGAAAGAAGACATTTCCATTCTATTTTTTCGGCCAATTAAGTAGTCAACAAAGAACATTTAAAGAATTATACAACCATATCCTCACGACTTCAATAGACCGTTGTTAAGTGTTTAAAACATCACGATCGTGATATGTGGATATTATGTGCTAAAGGTAAACGAGCTCCCATCTTTGCACACCCCACTATATATTAATCTATAGACGTCTATTAAATGGCTTACTATGTCGTCCAAAACGGTCTAGACTCCAAACTCTATATAGTTAGAGGACCTCAAATATAGGGCTAAATATACAAGTAGGCCAATATATATTATATATGACAGAGATCATACTACAATAAACAAATCATCGCATTGAAAAGATAAGGTTTGGCGATAAGATTAGTTGCAGATATAGACTTTAAATTATCAGACTTAATTTTATATTAATGTTATTATAACAGCGTTTATCAAAGTTGATCGTGACTATTTTTGGTATTTCTTAGAGGAAAATGCACTCTGTATTATTCTTATACTCACAATTTGGGTATTAGAATAAAATGCTAAGAAACGATTCTCGTTCGGAGAAAATTTGCACGCGATTTCTGGTTAACTTTCTGCAATAAAAATAAAGTTTATATTAAAAATATGTATCGGGCACGGCTTTTTGTTAATGTTAATCTATTGGCGCTTTGTTAAATAGAATAACAAATAAAAAAAACATGAAAAACAAATTTTCTTATCAGTTTCAATATAAATATCGCAGAAGATTATTTTAGTTGATGAGCCGTAGTATATAGTATAGTGTGGGGGGAGTAGGGTGGGGTTAGATGGGACACCTTTAGCACATATTATTTAAATATCCTGATCGTGTCTTGAACAATTAACAACGGTCTATGGGAATGTTCTTTATTTACTACCAAATGCGACGAGAAAATAGAATAAAAAGGTGTCCCATCTCCCCCCACACTACTATATAAAATGAATACAGTCGTATCATATGGGCTGCCATATTTGCATTAAAACGAACGAAAAAAATGATGTTTGCTACATTTTCAGCATTAACGCTTGGGCACCCTCTCGCGGGTTTTTAAAATCTAATTATACTGACACTTGAAGCTGCTACAGATCAGAAAAATATGAGTTTATGTCTCATGCTCGCTAAATCGTTTTGTTACATGCGGGTGTTTTTATACACCTGACACATATGGCGTATTCATACACTTCGTGCTCATTATCAAGTCATAAAATGGGGACATTATAGAAGTTATATACAGTATATTAATCACATCACACTCAGTCGCTGGGTAACATTTTTGACAATCGTGCGTCTGGTACATGACTAAAATATGTGACAAAAATCCGCTAAAAAATAAATTCCGCCACGAAACTGTAAAATTCAAGACATAACGCTCCTTTTGTGTATTCTAAAGGTATTTAGTTTGTTTGCAATGTAAACAAAACCTAATGTTTCAAATTATCTCACGTTTCTATCTGGTTTTGACATAAAAATAACATTAAATGCCAGAGGCTCCGAGGTATTGTGACGTCAGAAATAAACTTGTGACGCATTTGGACAACGATCGTCTATGCAAATTCAACCTCTAACGTAAACATGACAGACAGTCGAAATTTCCTGATAATTAAGCTATTTCCGTCTATGCTAAATGCACCGCTGAATAAACCAAGCACATTCCGTTAGTTTCATTACGTCAATCGACACCGCAAAATAAATTTTTAATTTTAGGTTACAAATAAAACGGTTTAAAAAGCGTCTAAAGGACACGTTATGTTGTTTCGGATTTTAACAACTCGGCGCCTTGTGCAACGTTACTGAGTGTAAGACGATAATTTAGGAACGGAAACGATTGCAAATTCGTTCTGGCAGGCTAGCACGCCACAGTGTATTGTGCTTGCAGCGTAATTGCGTATCCTCACGATTTTAACTGCTATTGGCGTATTTTAACATGTAATTAAAAGTTTTTAAAGCGATAAAGTTTAGTTTTTTATGTTAGTGACGAGTTAACTAAAATTAAATATTGGTTTAAAGTTTAACTTAACTTTTAAAAGTAAGTTTTTCTTAAGTCGGACATTTTACTTGGCGCGTGGATATTTCGAGAGAAGTTTAAAAAAAGTTTTTCGAGAGAAAATAAAACAAAAAAAAGGTAGGCTTAACATGTAAACAAATATAAAGCAACCCAGAGATAAGCGAAGTCTGCCGTAGCTTTATTGCAACGAGTTGACGACGTTGTTAAAACTCCAGTAAATTTAATAGGACTATTATCGTCTTGCAAAATTTTCGGAGCATATTATTATAGCAATTAAGCATACGTTGCTGATATACGATGTTGATTAAGTTTGCCATAAGTTAACGCAGCCTTCGCTTCAGCAAACTACTGATTAATTATTACCTTTTTTTCGTCACGTGTTTTCTGAGCACTTAAAACAATGTTTTGACTTCGTATTCGTACCGCATATGCACTATTTTATAATATGTTGAATTCTATATGGACGAGGCCCTATTGCGACGCGTAAAATAGCCATAACCAAAATAAAAGTTTTGAGATTACTATTTTTATTTCACAGTTCAGGCTAACAGTTTCTTTACTTATAAAATGGGGAAATTCTACTTTTGTGTTACGTTGTCAATTTTACTGAGGTTTGCAGCATCAGTAATGACCACAAATACAACGACATTCCACCCAACAGAAGCCACAATGACCCCACAAACAAGTAATGGTATCACTTTACAAGATTGCCCTCGTATTTGTGCTCTCAGGCTAAAGGGCACTCGACTAAAGGTAAAAACATACTTTATAGTTTAAGAATTTCTTATCCAATGGTGACAACTTTAGATACTTCCTAAACGAAAATGAACTCTTTTAGTGTTTTATACTCACAATTTAGGTATAGGAACTTTTCAACAAGAGCTAGTAATTTAAAACACGGCTTTTCAAACTTTTTGCTTGTGCACCTTGATTAATTTTCTAAAATTTTCCACGAACCCTTTCGGGTTAATAGTTTAAAATAAGAAGTAGTTTGTGTAAAATTAGTATTACTCTCGGTGACCCCTGAAGTTTGTTACCCCAAGTTTGGAAAGCCTGATTAAAAAAATTAAACCCTTTTATTGCTGCTACACCTATACTAGCAATTGAGTTGCTAATATTATAGTGGTACACTATCCATTCCTGGCTTATTATGATATTTAAATTTTCATGCCTGGTAGTTATAGTAACTAACCTATTTAGTTGGGTAGATTACTGTGTTCCAATTCACAGTCTATTATTAGGGTTTGGCCATGGGTGCTAATTAAGGGGTAGTACAATTGACTTTGTTGGTTAGTGTTTGCAAGCACCTTCGCAAACTTATTCTCTTAAGCTAATAAATATTACTAACCAGGTTTAAATGACCATAAATAACTTTTTACAAGTAGCCTAATGTAAAACTGTGGCTGAATTTCAAAACTACAAATGGTATTTTAATGCAGTAGGCTATATATAGTTGCGCTACATCTGGTACTCGCTTTATTAAAAGCCTTTCTTTACCTAGTTTATAAGTATGTGATTACTTTGGTATTTTTTAGAGTTATTTAGTGGTCAATAAATATTAATACATTGCATTTTAATGAAGTAACTGAAGCCTAGTTATCTGCCATGCTACTCATGCACTTCTATTTGAACAAGCAACAGCTTTGTATAGTAGCTCACTAGCTGTATGTAAATGATCAATATTTACTTTCAACAAACATGAAAAATATCATCTGGCAGCCTTCTACTCAGGGGAACACCATGGGGTTTCCCCAACAGATGGTTCCCCTGAGATACAGCACAAAAATGTGAGACTGCTTAGATTAATGTAGTAGGTTTTCCGGCCGAATGACATTTTCTATTAATTGTTATTTTATGTTGTTTTTATAGATGTTTCCCCCTTACCACTCATGCATGAAAGAATGTACAGGAACATGGCCTGTAGTTCCAGGTCTGTATGTTTAATATATAACTGGGGGGCAAGATGGGACACCTTTAGCACATAATATCCATACATCCTGATCGTGTTTTAAACAATTACCAACGATTTATTGGAGCCATGAGAATACGGTTTTATAATTCTTTAATTGTTTTTTTGTTTACTACCAAATGGGACGAGAAAATGGAATAAAAAGTGTCCCATCTTCCCCCACCCTAATATAAATCCAAGTGTGTGGTATTGTATAACATTGATCATAGTTGTGGTAATAACGACTCAATTACAATAGTGTGTTAGGAAAAGGAAAGCAACTGTGTCTATATTTAAGGAGAAATTAAAGAACGGAAATAGTTCGAGCTTAATAAGTTAACGGAAATAGTTCGACCTTAAGTTAAGCAACAGTAATGTTATGTCTGTAAAAGCAAACACTAGTCAATTGCCAAACAGAAAAATATAACTTACAATTAGAAAATACAATTAAAAAAAAACAATGAGAAAAATGCAATCAAACAACTGAAACATATTGATCTTAGCTCAATGCACTTAAATACAACATATCCATGAGCAACAATAGTGTTATCTTTTTAAAACCTTATACTAATGAATGACCTGTAGCATTACATTTGTGCTGAAGCCTAGAATTACTTGCACAAATTATATTAATTTACGCTGCCAGACAGCTTAATAACAAGGCTGTTTCAATGTATATTTATTTTCACACATACCCAGGTCAATGTAGAATTCAAGCCAGTGTTGTAGACTCTAATTCCAACCCTGTTTGTGCACCAATAAGTGTGAATACATCAGAAATTGGAGTTTTTGACCCAGTCCAACAGAAAACGCTTGGGTACGCAGTAGTATCGTGGCTGCCATGCCCGTATGGGTTAAGGGATGCAAATGGATTCCAGGTATTTTGTACATGTATTGTAACTGTTTTATTTTGTAATGGGGCAAGACTGGCCTACATCTCAGGTCCCATGGTGTGTCACACTGTAGGACCCCACCCTATATATTAGAATTGGTGTTATAGGACCTATATTGTGAAACTGAGAATAGCAAAAACACACCAACTAACTGCAATAATTATTTTATCCACAGAAACAAATTTGAATTATACTCTCTCTTTTTCTACCAAACAAAAATATTTAATATACCAAGCAAAATTCCAAGATATTACATCAAAACAATTTATGTTAAAAGTCTTGGTACCTTGTGTCTTATACAAACAGTAAGTCAGTAGTATTTGCCCTGGCTTTTATGATACCATACCATTTACTACCATAGGACATAGACTTTACAGAAAATTTGTTACATATGTTACAACAATCTTTACTTCAGGTTATCATACAAGCAATAACATCCGTACACTATGAACAGGACTGCCATAACTTAACACTAACAAGACCATTACAAAGAGAGGACGCACAGGTACACGGTTAACTGAGTTTCAATTGATTTTGAGGTTTCATTATATTGTTAAAATAATAACAAATTACAGCTACTAAGACTATGTAAAAATTTTCGACTGGCAGGTTTATTTTAATATTTTAGTTGTTATTTGAACTTTGCCGAACAGTTTGAAATATAAAAGTAGTAAAATTTTTTGATAAAATGCGGTGTTTCGCAGACGCTTCTGTGTCTGCAGTCAAGTTTTATGGCTTTTACATTTGTGTAAACAGAAGCGTACCAAAGCCAGACTTGTCTGCGAAAACAACATCTTTTTATTGACCATTTATTCTGAATGAGTAGGGGATAGGTTAAAAACAAAGTAAACAAAATATTGAATCTTAATAAACAGTGTTTATTCATTAATTCAAACCACAAAGTAAGCTTTGCAGTGACTTTGACTTAATAAATCACGTTCTGTGCTATTTTGTCACCCCTGGTTTAAAAAATAAGTTTAAAAATATTTATGTCAACCCTGTTTTAAAAGTTGGTGTTAAATTTCACCTCAGGCAACCATAACGCTACACCTCTGCTCTACTGTATTATAAAACCAAATAAAACACTCTGTATTATAATTTATAACGGCTGTCATTTTGGGGCCCTGCATGGATAAAACAAGTTACATTCATTTATTCATTCTAATTTTCCGTCAGAATATTAACATATATATAAAGGTATTTGTAGCTTTTGATGGCATTTGTTAAAAGGTCAAGAACCCCTATCCTAGCTTGTTTTTATGAATTTAAATATTTACAGATACGCTTTAGTGTATTGTCCCATCTTCCCTTAATACCGGATACAGAATACACGGTTGAGATTCGTAGTTTGCCGATAACACCAAACAGTAATTATGCTTCTGGAAGATTCACTTCAAAAAGTAAGACTATTACAACATAGTATCTAAAGTGATGTATTGTATTTGTGTATAGTTAGCTTAAGTGGTGCAGCCAGGGGGTTTAGGGTATCGCGACCCCCCCATTTTAAACCAAAAAATTAATTAAAAATTTTTGAACTTTTTTTGATTAAACCCCCCCCCCCCCTAATTTATTTTCCGCCTGCGCCACTGGTTAGCTTTATAATGGGGATTTGTTATATAATGATATATGTTGAAAATCTCCAAAATGTAACGTAGTTCTCCTATAAAACGATTTTTTAAATGAATACCAAATAAGTTTTGACTAAATTACTTTCAAAATTACTCTGTATGCTTTCATTCTGAAAAAATATTCATCTAAAATCCAAATTTGCGAAACTACTTTTAAAATATAGATTTTGAACTCAATTTTTTAATTTCAAATTAACATGTTTTCTTTTACTAGGGTCAGATATAATTGTTACTGTTTAAAACGGTCAAAAACATTTCATCACTTAAATTACTTACTTTTTAAAAGTAAAAAATTAAACCCAAAATTTTACCATTTATTTAACTGACGAATAAATTATTGCATTTGCCTAAGGGCAGAAATAGCGTCATGATTTTGAATCCCGTGCCAGCACGTAACGACTAAGAAACACCTTATGTTTACATATCACGGTGTAGGATAACCTGACAGAAACCCAAAGTGTTTTTTTAATTTTGTAAAATTTGGATTTAATGTGAATTTAGAAATTTTCGTTTTGATGTAATAATTATGGCCAAAATAAATTTCCATGCAAAACAACTTAATCTTAATCCATATTATGGTTAAAAATTAAAATTGACATAATATTCAAAAATGTTCTATTTATACACAGAACATTTATAAAACACACTGTTTTTAGACATTTTTACATATAATGGTTCTATTTCTATCATTTTTTTCTGTTTAGTGCGAAATTTTTTTTTAAAGTTTTTAATTATTTCCTTATAAACTCAATCTTCAGAATGTTTGGAACTAAACGGACAAACTAACTGCAGATGTGGTGAGATACGTTTATATCTATTTTAACTACTTTATATTATCTCCATTAATTATTAAAGCGTCTCGCTTGTTAGTTTGATTTTAAAAACCATCAAGCACATACTGCCATTTACCCTACTGCTGTAGCTAGCAGGCTTAAAAGTTTTGAAACTTTCCTTTTGGCAAAAAATAACCATTGATTATTAACACCAACATTATGTCTGCCATATTAACTTATTAGGATATTATCTCGTGTGAATTTTTTTCCACAAAAGCAGTGTCGAAAAAAATGACTTCCTAAATTCTAAACTAACCACAGCCTTTGCAATAATCAGTTTAAATATAATGTATATATATATTATACACAGTGTATAACACCACTTTTTACTGATTTTTAAGAGAATTTTTAAAACTGTTTCTAACAAACATCTGGTTCAAATTTAAAATTATTCCGATAAATAGAATATATATATATAGTTCGTTGCTGGTAAACAGACAAGTTTTGTAATGCTTTCCTACATAAGTAATATGCTTAGCACCAACAATTAGGATGAACCTTTATATTTTCTCACTGAACCCCTCAACCCCTCAAGCAAGATTTGTAAAGTCATAACACAGTGTCCTGTGTTTGCTCCCATACCAAAAAATAATTAAGTTGCCAATCATTTTTCTGCAATAAAAAATATCTGTGTAATTCAAGTCATATAACCATAGTGTCTGGCATCTATCATTTTTCTACACCGAAACATAATTCAATCAACAACCTCTAAACACAGGCAACACCTTGGATTCATTACAACCCCCCACCATGACTGTTAAAGGATACAGCGTTACAATGTCAATCCCACAGTTGGCAAGCTGCTACAAGTTTCGTTACTATCAAGCAGAACTTGCATATTGGATGGGTTTAAGTCATAGCTTTCCTTCTACTTTCTTACGCAGCAACAAAGAATATATCTACAGTGTAAGTATGAAGACAGTATACTAATAATGTGTATTATGTTACTTTCGCTACCAGGCAGGTGTAAAATAAATAATCTTTTCGGCTCATCTTATACAAATAGTGTATATATATTTTCAATGCTCGCATGGGTGTATGTGTCCTTGGGCAAAACACTTGGCGGACACTCCAACCAGGTGGTCACTAAATGGGTTGTATGATTATACATATAGGCTGCTACATTTGCATTGAAACTAACCAGAAAAAAACAAGGTATATCCACCTTATACAATAAATCCAATGCAAGAAAATTGCTTATAATAAACCATAAATACCACTTATTACAGTGTATGTGTCCTTGAGCAAGGAAATTGCTCCAACCCAGTGGTCACTAATGGGTTGTCTAAATTATTACCCATACATAAAAAATGAAAAAATCACCCAAAAAATGATCACTCACAAAGTAACATACGTGGTAACTCTTAAGCTGGCACGAGGTGTTAAACCTTTATAATGTACCTTAACACCCGCAGAGTGAGGAGGTGTTGGAACATACATTTGCTCCCGTATATAACTCTGCAAGTGGTCGTGGCTATGTGGGTTTATACAGCAGCTTTTTCCAGGGAGATTTTGAGGAAACAGACATGTTCTCTATGTACAGGGATTTTGAAATTAAAGGTAAACTTTATGTTTTGTACAATTGTAAATCTATGTCACAATTTTACTGATATTTGGTAGTAAAGGGGGGTTGCTAGAGTTTTCGTTGTAATGTGGGAAAATATGTGCCTGTTAAAATGCGCATATTTGTACAACGATGCATGTGTTTTCAGTTGAGAAAAATTAACGGTAAACCACTAAACTCTAAGTTTTGTACAATTGTAAAGTCTAAACTATTAAATGTCAAGTAGTAGCTGCTAAACAAAAGGTTTATAAAAGCCTAAACTTTTTCATGCAATTTTCGAAAAAATTTTTATTTTTTGATTTGCACATTTTATTGGGAAACATTAGAAAAAATGTTTTTTATTAATATAGTAAACAGGGGGCCATGGGTGTTGAGTGGCCCCAACCATAAAAGGTTGACAAACATCATTCTATTTCTATCTTAATATTACTTTAATGTTATACCATATTCATAAACACTCATTAAATTCAATTTGTATATTCATTTACTTTACTTTTGCATAACTTATACTTCATCTGCATTGATTAATTAGGATATGTATATTCCCCATACAACTACAGTTTTAAATATTTAAATGCCATCATGCAATAAGATATTCAGCAAGCATTTAAAATACTTGAAGACAATGGCCCAATGGTTTGTATTGAATACTTGAATGTTTAATCCCACAACTGCCGCTGAATATTTAAATTTGAAATTGCAACCAAAAATAAACTTATTTGATCTTATATACATTCAAATTGGAAGCATTTCTGAACTAATGCAAAACTTGATTTGATATTCTATATTAATGCCATATAAAGTATTTCACTCATGTTTCTGTCTTTTTGACCAAATATAAAACCAGCAAACCACTTCTAAATTTCTCCCTTTAATTACAACATGAGAGCATTTATAAAAACTTAACAAAAATAAAAATGTTCCCCAAAGATTATAATTTAAATTTCATTTTCTTGAATATCTTTTTTTGCAGCATGGGAGCCACCTAAGCCAACCATAGAGACTCCTAATACTAGGATAGTGGACGTTAAGTTCGAGCCAGCAAATTCTTCCTATCATATTCTCCATTACATGGTGCGCTTGAACAAGCATGACCCACAATACAGTAGTATTACAATTTACTCCACACTTGAAGAGAAGAATGTTTCGGCCACGAATGTAAGTATGTGCTTGTAACTTATATGGGCGGGGTTGCGAAGGTATTCAGGCACGCATGGTATTTAGGCCAGAATTAGCCTGTTACCCTAACATTGTTGTATTTCCTGTTATATATGGGTGAGGTAGTCTTTAGGCCCCAACATTGTATATGTATGCAGTACTTTCTAAACTATATGGGCTATGGAACTGTTATTTGCGCCAGAGTTGGCCCATTGCTTACACTGTATAAATATACACATTCTACAGTAAGGCATGCCAGGGGAGCTGTTACTTAGGTCATATTTGGCCCATTACTCCAAATATAAATCATTTTATTCTTAATGAGTGAAGTCTTACATTAAAATATTTGCCATGAACATGTAATTTAGAGTTTGCACATTGTGTAAGTGACACGTTTATGTATAAATAGTGAAATTGAACAACGATTTTAATCACGACATTCGGCATGATAGTTTTTGGTATTTGAAACTTAAATTTCTGGGTAATGGGCCGACTCTTAAACAACTCCCAAAGCATGCCTCATTGTATAGAATAGAACATGAATATACAATGTTGGGAAAATGGGCCAACTCTGGCTAAATCTTAAGTTTAATTGCATGGAATCACTAGCATAAAACAGAACTCTATTTTCACTAAGAAAGATAGAAAAACACAATTATTTAATACCAACTTTGCCCCAAAGCTGCTAAACTTGTGTGTTGTTACAAACTTTTTTATATAAAAAAAGGAATTTTCGAGAAATTATATAAATTAGTAATAAACAAATGGTTTAATTACTTAATTAATGTAATTTAGCTTTTTCTCAATTTAAATCAACATAAAGATTACGTAAACAATCAAAAAAAAGAGAAAAATTTGATATAAAATTGTTTGAAAATTAAAGTAATGGACAAATGTGGCTCAAATTACTAAAGAAATAATCTTTTTATTTTTAATTAGAATCAACTTTGTATAAAGATAAGAATATTACATAAGCATTTCAATCCAAAATTGAATAATTTTCAATCACTGTTTAGTCTTCCATCCCCTCATATTATCTCTTCAATAAAATAAAGGAACGGAAATCTTTAAAGAATAAAACTTTTCTGAGAAGTAGTTTTGGCGCGAATATTTCCCGCGTTTTCCAACAGACAACAATGGGTTCATCAAAGTTTGCAGAAGTTTCTGCAGGGGGTTCGTACACATGACAGTTTTTGTTTATTAAACATAGTTCAAATTTCAATTGAAGAAGTAATTTAACCAGAAATTGTGTTTGATCCCAAGAAATACTGCCGCAAACAATACCAATCAAAAAAGATAAAAATGTTTTTATTATATCTAATTATTTTGTTGGTTGTTGATAAACATAGCAAAAAAATTTAACTAGAAAAAGTTTTACCAAAAGAAATAATGTAAAAAGGTACCAAAGTAGAAGTTAAATCACTTTATAATAGAACTGCAACAAAAAGTGCCCTAAAATAGGGATCACGATGCAAGTATTTAACTTGACAATACTTAACTATTTACTTAACCAACTGGCTACACAGTTTCATTTACCAACATCTTATATAACCCGTATAATTTATGAAACAGCGTCTTTAAGCTGGTAATTTAATCAAGATCTTGTTACTACTTCCTTTACTTAAGGATGGCTGCTTACCAGATGTTTTAAACAAATGTCTCTCTGTGTACAATACACTCAAAAGCATTATATCACTACAAGGGATTTTAGTATCCAATATAATGCTAATATAATTAGAATATGTAATTTTAGACTGAAAATAGAAAAGGGAATAGAAAAGTTATGATATGGATAAATAATTACCTGTTTGTCTAAAATAATTGTAACAACACATTAAAAGTTTAAACTAATAAAAAAAATCATTACAATCAACCAAAATACCAAATGCTAGTTTTATACAAACATAAATATCCAAAACCTAACTTATATTTCTACAACTACTACTGTCATTGGTCTTTAAAAAAAAATTCAACAACTTTTTTGAAAATTTACAGATTATGACAAAACAATAAAAATGATGACAAAACAACAAGAAAACAATTCGGGGAAAACAATCATAGTCATTATAATGAGTTGTATCAAACATTAAACAAACACAGAATTTAAATTAAAGTTCTTTAAAGCAACAAGACCAAAATATACTTCCTGTTCATACGTGCGTTAATTTTAAATTACTCATGAGATGTCATTTTATATAACGTGTTGATAATTGTAATGCATTTACTCATAATAACAATTATGATGTCACAACACAAATGTTTTGCATAATTTAAACTTCTAATGTGATTCAAATCAAGTCAATACTTTGTTGATTATTAGCATAGGTATATTAAGGGGGGTTAGACATAGAACATCCGACTAAGAAATCTTCAAACTTTTTTGAAACTAATGGGCTAAATAATAAATATAAAACACAAGGCTCACATGCAGTCAATTAAATTAAAACTAAGTCGTTTAAAACGACTTCTAAAGTAATGTTTTAATTCCTATATATCAAAAATTGCCCAATATTTTGCAATCTATATTATCTCATATATACACAAAGCATGAATTAGTTTGCATTATATTGATAAATACACAGATGATAGAGTAATTAGTTTGCATTATATTGATAAATACACAGATGATAGAGTAATTAATTTGCATTATGTTAATTAATTAATGTTGCAATCATTCAGCAAAATGCATATTGCAGCGTCCTTATATTAGGCTGTATTCTAGGTGTATATGCATATGCACAGACTTTCTGGTCGGTTTAAATAGAAACAGAACCTTAACTAAAGAGGTTTTAGTTTTTAATCTAAAACATTGGAAAATAAAGACAACTTTGTGATATGTATATGGGGTGTAATGGTTGTATTGGAGAATGTTTTTCAATATATATAGCAGGGTGGGGAAGATGGGACGTCGGGGAAGATGGGACATTGGGAAAGATTGGACATTTTTTATTCTACTTTTTCCTCCTTTTCGATAGTAAACAAAGAACATTTATAGAATTATAAAACCGTGTCTTTACGACTCCCAAGGGCCGTTGTTAATTGTTTAAAACACGATCAGGATATTTAAATGTTATGTGCTAAAGGTGTCCCATCTTCCCCCACGTTACTATAATACAAACAGTATTAAAATATTTGGAAAACCCTTACATAAACTCTATCTACAGATAGAAGAGGGTTTTCTCAAAGTTCGATATTACGACTTACAGCCAGGTGTATATAGTGCACAGGTGAGTTATTACATCATAAAACAATTCCCCACAAACCTCACATATGTAAACTGCCAGGCATGGTGTAAGTGTCTATATTCCGGACATAATATATATGTAGGGGCAAAATGGGACGTGTCGGGAAAAATGGGATAAATGTGGTCTTAACCCCTTACTCACCGTATTATAGTTACCTTTGTCACTTATATGTATATGCTTTTAAATTACCTATATAATATATATAGATACTTCTGTCAATTTGTAAGAGTAACACATTTTAATATGTTTAATAAGATATCTATGTTCAGGTGCGAGAAATTCGACAGAATGTCGATTTACCGAGTCACATGCACGACAAGTCACGCAACATCACGTTATTTGCCGACGCAGTGTACGGAGAATATGAAACATTCACAGTGCCCTACCCATATGCGACAACACAGACAACAAGTATGTGCCATAATAAGAATATTATTGTGTTTTGAGAATTTGGTAATCTACGAAAACCTAACAGATCAAAATCAAGTCCAACCAATTGTTATATAAGAGATAAATATTTCGTGTAAATGATATACTGACTATAATAGATACATATAAATAACGACTGTTTGTTTTGTAATGTAGTAGGGTGGGGGAAGATAGGACACCTTTTCAATCTATTTTTTGTCTGTTTGGTAGTAATCAAAAAACATTCAAAGAATTAAACTGCATCCTCGCGACCCCATAGACCGTTTTTAATTGTTGAAAACACGATCAGAATATTTGGATTTTATGTGCTAAATGTGTCCTGTCTTCCCCCACAATAATATATTAGTTTTTGTTCATATCCAGGTTTTTCAACATTTTTCTTAAGTAGTTTTTACTCCTAACAGGTTTTTACAACTGTCAATTTGCTGCTAATTCCTTCTCTTTGTTGTTTAAATTAATATGATCTTATTACTTAAACTGATAAATAAAATTTATTTTTAGCTTAAATAAGTTTTTGACAATATTTGTACAATAAGTAATATTATTTTTATAAACAACAAACAATTTACCCTCAGTGTTATATACATCATGCTGGTAACAGATTTTATCGATTAAATGTCAAAAAAATCGAAATAATCGTTCGTTTCTCGTTACATGCTTCACATAACGGATTAATTATTTATAGCTATGGCTCTAACAGTGGGCGTGCCAGTGTCGTTACTTCTAGCAATCTTAGCAATCCTGGCTATTGGAAGTCTTTACTTATGGAAAGCTGGTAAGTTATAGGCAACAAACCTGGGGTGGCAGGGTGGGGAGGTCTACCCTAGAATTTTCTGCATAGGTAAACTTTATGTAACTGAATGAATGAATATAACTTGCTTTAATCCTCGTGTGGCCGGAAAACTGTTATAACACAGGTTCACACCTTATGCCAGCTTACAAGTTACCATGTATGTAACTTTGTGGGTGATTATTATAACAACAAAGTTGGATTTATTGCCCAGAAATGGCTATCCCTGCCTTCCCTGTGTTTGAAAAGTTTAGAGCCTACAGATTGGCTTAAAAACCTGTGCAATTAAAATTAAATATTCTGTGACAAAATAGACATTAGACAACGTTTTAAAGGGCTGAGTTACGAATTAGTGACAGATATAATATTTACGAGCTGGGATACCAAGAAATTCCATGCTTTATTTTCACTTCCCAACCCCTTGCTGAGAATTGAATTAAATTGAAATATTGGATCCATTGTTACATCACATACGCCTGTGTTGCCCAATAATGATGTTTGTTTACATCACTGAATGAAGAATTCTAGTATTTTATGCTTGAGTAACTTTAAAACCTGACTCACTACTAAAACACTCAGCCATTATTAGCTGGTATTATTAGCTTTAAAATGCATCCAAAATTTCTTTTTAAATTCTTAGATATATTTATCATACAAATATAAACTTTTTAGGAATATTACAATACAGAACCCCAATTAACTGAAAAGTCGTAAACTCTTTAAAACTTGGGTTATGACCCATCATCTCTGGCATAAATTTCATGGCATTCAATGCTATAGGATTTCACCCATATAGAATAGAATGTGCATATTCAATGTTGAGGTAATGGACCAACCCTGGCCTAAATCCCAGGTCCCATGGCATGCCTTGCTGTAAGACCTCACTTATATAGAATAGAATGTGCATATACAATGTTGGGGTAATGGGCCAACTCTGGCTCAAATACCAAGTTCCATTGTGTGCCGGGCTGTAAGATTTCACCCATACAGAAAAAGCCTTAAATGGGCTGTACGTTTTATAATTTACAGCCCATTTATGACAAAAACTTCACCTATTTATGATAGAAACACTTTAACACCAGATTTAATTTACAGGCCATTGTGGAATAGCACGCAGTTACATGCCTGGTTCAATGATTAAATGGTTAGACTCACAAACTGTCGGCTCCATGCTCATGAGAAGTAGAAACGTCTTGTTGGTTTGGCAGAATGATGTTAGGTCTACAGAACTGCAGGAAAAACATGCAGAAGTTATAAGGTGTGTGAAGATGTAACTTATTTATAAATGAATGTAACTTGTTTATCCTTGCATGGCGGGGCAACAACAGTTGTTATAACAATGGTGTTCTGTTTCAAACACCTTGTGCCCGCTTTGAAGTTGCCACATTGGTAACTTTCTGGGTGATTATTTTTTTGAAGATTTTTTTATTTTTATGCTGACAATTTAAACAACCCATTAGTGACCACTGCTTGGAGCAATTGCTGTTAAGTGGTTCGGGGTTTGCTTCTTAACTATAACGTATTGGCATTGGGTAATAGCTCAATACTTTACAGAAGTTGTTAAAAACCTAATGGTCACTTATGGGACTTCCAAATTGTAAGCCATATGAAAAAAAATAAAATATACCATTTGATTCAGTTTTATTTAAACAAAACTTTATTTAAATAAAACAAATATACAAAAATTTGCAATCAAGTCTAATTCCCCCCACTTTCCATGCACTTATGCCCATTTGATTATTTAAAAATCAGAAAAAAATGGTTTATCATTGCAATCCACATTCATAAATGTGGCTTTTATGAATAAAATACAAATATAACTGGTAGCCCTATTTTATGTTTTAACATTTTTGTTTAAATTTAAACTTCTCATTAAAAAGTGGTTTACCAATAAATTAATATTTAAATTTTTCTTCCCCAACTTTAATTATATTGCAATTATAGGAATGTAATTCAAATCTTATTATGCAACAATAGGCCTTTGTGGTGTTGTTAGGTAACAATAGAGATCATATAATAACAAGTCACTGCCCGACAATTGCCAGGTGCGTTCTATACGTGATAGCTTGTCGCCATAAATAATAATTTCCAATAAAAATAATAGAAATAATAAAAGCTTAAGAACATTTG